>NW_022196897.1:77522847-77537610 GCF_008632895.1 Mastomys coucha | reverse complement strand
AAGTAGTAGGCAGTGGGCAGCAGGAGATCAGGAAATGGAGCTTTTCTTAACACTGCCCTACCTGGACATATTTGGCTCAAGCTGAGCTGGAAGTCCTTGCCCTTTGTCCCTTTGTATTACCCACTCACCAAGCCTAAGCTTCTTGGATGTTGAAATTGTGTGCCAGACAGTTCTTGTGTTCATAGTCACAGTGCATGCCCAGTGCTAAGTATATCAGATGAACAGGACAAGTTTATTAAATGGATGGGCAATGTGTACTTGAGTCTTGTGAGAGCTGGGGGGTTAAGGCAGGAGAGAGGCCCAGAACAGTAAACATAAAAGTAGCTGATTCCCTACATAACCAGGACTCAAGAGAACTTTGCTTCTCTTTCCCAATACACTTCCTGGTTCTACTCAGGTGAAGTTTGCTTCCTCTGGACTCCTTTCCTCACTCTGTCTCAGGCTGTGGAGCTGACGTGTCCTGACAGGCTTATTTCTGTCCAATGGTGAACCTTGCCTGTCTGATTCCTTGTCAATCCACTCAAAACGGACACACTAGATAGACAATTACAGATAGAATTACAGATAGAACTCTGATGTTCAGGCATTCCCCTCACCACCATCACTTTAAAAAAAAACACATTTATTATCTATTTATTTTGTGCGCATGTGCCACACACACACACACACACACACACACACACACACACGCATGCAAGCTAGCGTGCACGCGCGTGCGCACACACACACACACACACACACACACGCGTACACTTGCGCACCCCTGCATGCATGCACACGCACGTGCGCACACGCACGTGCATGCACACACATACATACATACACACACGCGCACACACACACACACACACACACACACACACACACTGAGGGGAGGCCAAAGGAAGGCATTGATTCTTCTGGAACTAAAGTTACCAACTGCTGGGACTGCTGGGAATCCAACCCGGGTCATCTTCAAGAACAATAAATGCTCTTAATCTCTGAGCCACGTCTCCATCCTCATAAAATAAAATTTTAATATTCAGCACCCAAAGTTATAAGGCAGAAATATATAACATTAAGATCATGAGAATGGGCTGGAGAGGTGGCTCAGCGATTAAGAGCACTGACTGTTCTTCCAGAGGTCCTGAGTTCAATTCCCAGCAACCACATGGTGGCTCACAACCATCTGTAATGGGATCTGATGCCCTCTTCTGGAGTGTCTGAAGACAGTGGCAGTGTACTCAACAGTGTACTCTTATACATAAAATAAAAAATGAATCTAAAAAAAAAAAAGACCATGGGAACAATACTTCCCAGTGTACAAATTCTGTTCCTTCTGGTTCCCCAGCAGTTCATCTATTTATATTTTAGTTTTCATCAGGAAAAATGGAACAAAACTCATAGCACATATGTTTTGAGAAATATGTAATTTCTGAGAGATACTTGGCATAATGCCTTCTGCATGCTATGTATCTTTTTATTTTTGTCTTTAAGACAGAGTCTTGAACTTGTGATCTCTCTAACTCAGCCTTCCAAATGTTAGGATTACAGGTGACACCACTACACTGGGGAAGCAGCTCTGCTATATGCTAAGTGTCCATAAATGATAGATATGAGGGCTAAGCTATGTAGGACAGTGGCAGAGTGAGTGCTTAGCACACTCAAGGCCTGGGTTTAACCCCCAGTTTCCATACAAGTAAATAATAAAATAAGGCAGGTGCAGTGTCATGCACTTGTAAACACAGCTACTAAGAAAACAGAGGCAGCAAGATCCCTTGAGTCTAGGATGCGGGAGCCAGGCTGGACGATATAGTGAGATCTGGCCCTTAAAATTATAAGTAAGTGGGATGTGGAGATGAGTCGGTGGGTCTAGTGCTTGCTACCAAAGCATGAGGTTGGATCTGTAGCATTCATGGCAAAAGCCAGGTACAGTGTTATGTACTTGTATGTGCTAAGAGGGCAGAGTAAATTTGCTCCCTGGGACATACATGGCTGAAGGAATGAACTAACGTCATTCCATTCCATGCACAATACACAAATGTTTAAAAAAAAAAAAGTAACTAAATCCCAAAGAGGTCAATCCAATTGTAAATTTTTCCAACCTAGATCTTCTGGGACGACTGAGACTTAAAATATTCTGTTTGGAGAACTGGAGAAAAGGTTCAGCCATTAAGAGCATTGGCTGTTCTTTCAGATGACCAGTGCTGTATTCTCAGCATCTGCGTGGAAATTAACCACCTCCATAACTCCAGTTCTCACCTCCTCAGACATCTGCATTCATGTGGTCTATAGACCAATCTACATAAAAAGAATGTTTACAAGAACTCCAAATTCTTGTTCTGAGAGACAGTATGTGTTGGGGTATAGTGTTTCCATCTTAGACTCTGGGTTCAAATCCTGATGCTGCTACTCAGTGGCTATGTCACAGCAAACTGCTCTAAGCTTCAGTTTCCCATAGAAAAAACTGGATTGATGACAGTACCTGGCTCCTAACTGCTTATCACCGTATCAACAATGCAGCCAAACTCTCTAGAGTACATTTGTATTTCTTAGACTGCATGCCCCAGTTTGTCGTACAGAAGCAGTCAGGAGAGACAAGTAGAACCTCTCTTTTGCAGAGGACCATTTAAAGTAGTGGTTTTGAACCCGTGGGCCACGATCCCTTTGAGGAGCCTAGGGACCCTAAGATCATTGGGAAACACTGATATTTTGTAGCAATGAGATAATTTTTATGGTGGCGGGGGTCACCACAACATGAGGAACTGTGTTAAAGGGTTGCAGCTTTAGGGAACTGCTGATTTAAAGCCTTTGACTTTTACTGTCTCACTCAGTCTCTTTAGTAGAAACTTCTTGCTTCTAGTACCTGGTGTGAGGAAAATGAAAGGAAGAGGGACTCTGTTACAGTCAAGCCAACCTAAAATTTCTCTTGTCCTCACCCATGCCCACAAGATCATAGCAGTTGCACTCCTTAGGCTGGGGCCATGAGATAGCACCCCCGCAGCGCCCCCCCCCCCACTCCCCGAAGGCCTGACAGGAAGTGGAGCTGCTGGGCTGTGATCCCAGGAGACACTGACAACCTCAGAAGCAGCTTTACTCCACGTGCTAATCAGGTGTCTCTCTCTAATACCCTAGTCTATACCTGCCTGGCCTTACACCAGAGAAGGGGAGAAGATCCCTCCCAGTCCCCCCAAAGGCACTGCCTGGAGTCTGGAGCTCCGTGGCTGCAGAAAATCTCCGGTAATAAATTATGCAGCAGCACCTTTGTGCCACTGCCTCTCAGCCAGATGGAAGGTTTGCCCTAGTCTTTTGTTTCCTGGCTTGGCTTGATACTTAGATCCTTAGCTCTGTACAGAGGTGAGGGGGAGCTCCCATAGGCCAAGTCAGGGCTTGCTTCGAATCCCAGCCAGGCTTTCTCCAGCTGGGGCGCAGGCAGCGCCCCTCCCTCCTCACTCTCACCTGAATGGTGGAGGAGCGGGCGTCAGAAATAGCTGACAGTCCATCCACTCATCTGCGGGTCACAGATGGGAATGCCTACGTGCCCTGAAAGAATGAAGTCTGCTCCGATGGGCGGAAGAGGTGCCCAGAGGCACCTGGGATGTTTGCTTCTTGCTAAATCAAAAAGACACAACAGAAAATAGACCGCCAGGAAACTAAAAGAATCAGCTCTTCTTGCCGGCTGCTCTGGGTTACGGTCAACTTTCTGCAGTTCCCAGAAACATCACAACACTGGCACCAACTTAAAAGGAAGAAACAAAGAGACAACAGGAGTCAAACTTTGGGGTGGAAGAGCTGGGGGTTGGGGGATGAGTCTGAGGCTGGAGACCCACATCAATTATCGTGCACACTGACAGCACTCCTGATTGAAGACTCTGGCTGTGAAGGAAGCAGGCTCGCAACAGCCCAGCCCCCAAATTGAGGCAATTACTACCTCTAGAGCTCTGGGGCCCCTGACTCCTTACTAGGGCCAGTGGGAGGGACAGGTTGGAATTCTAAACTGTTCCAACTACAAGAGACCTCAGCGACCCCTCTCACCCTGGGTCACAGCGATCTTAGGGTAAAAAGTTGTAGGGCTCACTCCTGACCTCACAACAAGGATGTGCTCAAGGGAGTTCCTCTCTCTCCCTTGGCCCTCTCCCCTAGCTTCCTTCATAATGTAATAAACCTCCTTTCTGGAAACGTGGACAGGAGGGAACTATGATTAGGTTTCACTAGGTTTTCAAGAAGGAAAAAGAAAGGACAAGGTGTTTCACAGAGAAAAAGAAACCAGTTAAAAAGAATGAAGGACCAAGCCGGGCAGTGGTGGCGCACGCCTTTAATCCCAGCACTTGGGAGGCAGAGGCAGGTGGATTTCTGAGTTCGAGGCCAGCCTGGTCTACAGAGTGAGATCTAGGACAGCCGAGGCTACACAGAGAAACCCTGTCTTGAAAAACAAAAACAAACAAACAAAAAGAATGAAGGACCAAGCCCCCTTTATCATATGAGACACTGCAGTAGAACTTATCTGGCTCCCATATTTCAAACCCCAAAGCCATCCCTGATCGACTTAGGCAATCTTACTAATGAACAGCTGACATTTATCTAGGCCTATAGCTACATAGCAGCTGTCAGGCTCTGTGCTGGATGACTTGAACGTTCTATCACAGTCTCTCTTAATTTTCACAGCACGAAAATGTCACAGGTGAAAATATATCGCCACTCCCCTCCCCAGTGCTAGAAGAGCCCCAAGGTAAGAGCCAGTGTATTTTCATGAATTCACCTAGAAGTATCAAAACCAGGTGCCGAACCCAAGTCTTCGTGTGCTTTCTCAAATACTGAGCTAGGTATGCAGGCTGTTTAGAGCTTGACAGGATGTCTGCTGAGTGGATGGACAGGAACCTGTGTACAACACTCAGCTTGGGCAGTGCTCCTGAGTATCCTGGGGAGAATGAGCCTGATCACACTAGCTCTAAGCCACAGGGACAGTGACAAGCATAGGTGATCATCAGTGCTGTTTTTAGGGCCAAACTCAGGCTCTCCCAACTAAATCTCAGCACCTAGTCTTTCTTAGGACACTCACTAGGCTGAGGAGAGAAAGTCATTCACTATTGGGAAGAAGATTGGGCCACCAGGATTCATACAGCCTGGGACTCACATGCCCCATGTCTAGGCATCTGTGACAAAACATGGTTACACTCTACCAAAGAATGTAGAGAAGGTGGATAGCGGCTGACCAAAGACATGGAACTTTACTTTAGATTTGAGATCTGGTCATGTAATGAAACAAGATACATTTTTAGTCTCTGAAATTTTTCTGTCCTCATTCTTGAACCCCTTTGTTATCTCTGTAAGCAGCAGTAACACCCATCACCCTTCATCTTAGGGACCAACATTAGCAGTTAGACTGTAGGAGGCCTATGCAAAGAGCTACAAAGCATCCGCCCTCTGTGACCTCCTGTGTCCTTTGCTGGCATGGAAGATGAGCATGCCCAACGTGCTTTGTGTCAGACAGGGCCTGACTAAGTTCCCCTGCACCTGTTATTCTTAATACTAGGTGCCAGTCCCAAAGATGTCATCTGATATCCAACAGGGGACAGAAGAGGAAATCCAGAATCAGTGAGAAGCCAAGCATCTTGCACAGAGTCCCAAGAGATCAAGGGCAATGTCACTCAAGTGCCATGACAACCATAGTCACAACAACAACCGCATGGAAATAAGACCAGTCTCAAGTTAAATTATTTTGAACTCATCTAAAGAAACTTTTATATCTACCCAAGCAAGCACTCCCAGGCAGAATTGTCAGTGTTCATTTCCCTAGAAAAGACTTCCATGTGAAGTGGTTTACACACACTCCAGTCATAACCCACAGGATGAAAATACCCATGGCTATTACCAGCCATTACGTTTCCTTACAAAAATCTTAAAATTTAAAACACAAGAGCATTTGTTATTGTTGTTGTTGTTAGCTTTAGTTTTTTGAGACAGAGTCTTACAAAGCCCAAGCTAGCCTTGAACTCACAAGGTATCTGAAAATAACCTTGAACTTCTAAACCCCTTGCTTTCACCTACTAAGTGCTGGGCAGTGAAATAGGTTTTTGTGTGTTTTATTTGTTTGATTGTTTGTTTTTGAGAAAAGGGTCTTGTTGTCTAGTCTGGAATGACTTCAAACTACACACAGCCCAGACTGGCTTCACCCTTGCTTAACTCCTCTTGCCTCAGTCTCCCGAGTGCAGACATAAGCCACCATGCTTAGCCAGTGGCTGTGCACCACATGTGTGGAATACTTGAAGAGGCCAGAAGAGGGCGTCAGATTCCCTGGAACCAAAGTTACACAGCCGAGAGCTGCCAAGTAGGTGGTGGGAATGAAACCCAGGTCCTCTGGAGGAACCTGCAGTGCTTTAACCGCTGAGCCTTGTCTCCAGTCACATTCTTCTAAATTCTGAACAGTGGATTGTGTGATCTAGGCTAACACCAAGTGGAGAGGCTCTAGGGAAATCCTGTGAGGACCAATAAAATCTAAACAAACATCTTGGTCTGGTGTTGAATTCACTCCTAACCGAGGCTGTCTGTGTAACACACAGCAGCTTTTCAGAAGCACCTCTTCCGGACCTAAACTTAGTACTGCGGATCTTACTGGGATTTGTGGGTAGCAGTGGTTAGAGACTCTGTAACTGCTCTATCTCATTGTGACTGTGCCTTCTATAGGTCTCCAAGGATGGCTCAGTATTAAGCCCTGCAAAGTGCAAATTTTTCCTACACCATATGCACAGGAAGTCTCAACTTAGAAATTTCTATTAGACGTTTCCCTTTAAAAATGAACCTAAACTAGCCACCAAAAACCCTCTAATTTTTTTTTTCCTGCAAAACATTAAGAATCCACGATTCTCTGTCCCTGTTCTCACCCCCATCCTCCATTGCATATGTAATGTACGTAATTTTGACAGCAGCTCTGGAGCAGTGAATTCCTCTTGGCCAGTCTCAGTCCGGAACCTTCCAGCTCCCCCTTCCCTGGGGCAGAAGGCGACAATCTCCTCTTTGGCTTTGTTGGTATCCGTTTTAGCCCCCACCCCACCCCCCCTTTTCCTAGTGCCTAGCTATTTCCCTTGATCTTTTTCAAAACTTCCTCCAGGGGGCCGAGAGGAAAGTTCCATCCCCTTCCCTTGAAACCCGAAGGGGGGAAACCCCCCAAAAGCATAGCGGTCCCTTTAAGGGGCCCATGTGGTGGGAAGAACAGTTACATTCCTACCCCAGTAGGGCTGCTGTCCCAACACGCCGAAGAGGCTACAAATAACCTTCGAGGAGAGAGCCGGGGAGGGGGAGAACGAGGCGCGAAGAGGAACGTGGGTCGGCCAGGCTACCACTCCGAGAGAAAGGACTCGCTTGGCGCTAGAGACCACATGGAAAAAGCCACTGAAAACCCACGAGCAGTTTAAATAACAGACACCAGAACTCTGTTTTGGATTCGGGAGCTAAAACAATCTTTAAAACAAGTGCCCAGACAGCTCCACACCCTGCCAGGCAAGTTCCGAAATCTGCACTTTCCACACGAGCTCCTCCACGTGAAAGAAAGAACCCGTGAATCGCCAGGGTCTGCAAACCGCTCTTTCTGAACCCCACCCCCTCGTCCCACAGCCTGGGGAATCGAAGAACTGGATCTCCCCCACGTGGAAAAGCCGGCGGGTGATTATAGTTGGAGTTCAAAGATCGATCTTTGATCTTTGGGCACAAACTCAGAGGCAGCTGCTAAATCTCAGGGTGCACCCACGTTCCCAAGCGGCTGCAGAGAGGCAGATTCCACTGCAGTCCTAAGTAGACACAACAGTTGCGTCCGGGCACCGAACACGTTATTAATAAGGAGCAGATGAAGCAGCAGTGCGGCTGCCATCCGCCCAGCTCCCCGGAGGCCAAGGCCCCACTGCACGGGTCGAGAGGCTGCCTCTGGAAGTTCCCTAAGAACGCGCCCCTGCGCTTTACCCGGGCCAGGACCGATCTGCGGGAGCCTTTCAGCAGTTTCTTCCCAAAGTTCCTCCCCAACCTCTTTTCCATCGCTGTTCCCCACCCCTCCCTTGGGGAGGATCCGGGGCAGGAAGCTGATTGGCCGCAGCCAGGAGAGGGAACCCAAAACTCCACTTAGGGGAGATGCTGCAAGCAAATATGAACCAAGGACCCTCAGAGAGAACAGGGTTTGGAGTCCGAGGAATTGCTCCCCAAGTCCATGAATCCTGGGTGCTCAAGTAACGCAGACTCAGCTGGGCCCCTCTCTGCAATCCACCCAAGATCCCCTCAGACTCTGGAAAGAGAACTGTTTACAATTTATGGGTTTAGCGACCATCCTCCCCGCCTTCCTTTCTTTGCACACATTCATTCGCACGCACTAGGGACACAGAAGCCCTGCCTTAACCTGAAAGGGAACCAGCCCCTGGCTGGTTAAAGAGTAGCGAAGGAAGGCGAGAGGGCGTCTTGGGTCTTCTTTCACCCGGCCCAGACTACAGCAGGGACAAGTCCCTCCACCGCTGTCCCCTCTCGTGCTGGAAGAGCTGCGGGGGTCTCCTATTGCTTTCCTCCGCACACTCTGCCTGGGTTACTGCTCGAAGTGAGCTCGAGGGTGGGACTTCAGGCCCCAGCCTGCGCGGTCCCACTCCCAGGAGGCGAGTCTTGCAGCGACCAGTCTCAGGGACAAACTTTCTTGGTGGCCCGGTCGGTGCGGGCGCTGCGACGCCGCTTACCGTGTGCGCAGAGCAGGGCGCCAAGCAGCAGCGCGTCCCACCACCGCCTCATGGTGCTGCGGCCGCCGCCCGCGCTCCCTGCCGGCCCGGGGGTCCCGCGGGCTCCCGAGGGACGCCGGGGCCGAGAGAATCAGCGGAGGGTTTCCCCGGGGTGAAAAGCGTCCCCGGTCCAGCTCGGCCAGCGCGCCCTGCAAGTCGCCCTCCGGGCTGCTGCTGCCTCCAGTACTGCCGGAGTTGAAGCCGCCCCGCCAGGGGACCGGGAGGGGGTGTCCCGAGCCTGGCCGCCCCGCCTCCCGCGCCTCGGCCCCCGCCACCACCACCGCGCCTGGTCCCGCCCCCGGCTCTAGCCCGGCCCCTTCCCGCCCTCTGCCCTCGCCCCCCAGTCCCAGGACCCCACCCGCCAGTGCCTCCTGCGCTTGCCCTAGCTCCTACTCAGCCTGCCCTAACATTCCTAGCCTTCCGGAGAGAGCCCCTTATCTGTCCCCATTACTGCGACTCAAATATCCCCAGCTTAAACAGAAAATTATCCTACTGGCAACCCTCATACCGGGTTCATTCTCGTTCCACACCAGGGAGGAGCACCCTTGCTGACCCAAGTCGCCTGGGCGTGACCCCGGCCCCCCTACCAGCTCCAACTCCAGACTTTATTGTAATGTTTCAAAAATATGCAAGGCTTGCTAGAGCATAATTCTCTCGGCCTTTATTGACATCAAACAAGGGACATCAGGGGGCCTACAGTGCTGTGTCTCAACTAGTGTTCTCGCTGTCAAAAATCCCTATTCTGAAGTTTTTCTTCTTGTACCCCGGCCCTTCCCCCGGTCTAGGCAGTGTTGTTCTAGGACTAAATAATTCAGCGACCTCCCCTTTTCATTTACTCATTTCCTGAGGTAAGCTTGTCTGGGTCCTTTCTCCATGTCCAGATTTGGCCCAGACAATCTCGGTTCCTTACTGTCTGTAAACGAGAGCGTTGGTAGCTCTTTACCATCCTTGATTTTCTGATCCTGGCAAGAAAGGGGTATAGGGTAAGGAAATAAGTCCATACTTAGAGTTGCACTCTCCCAAGACCTCAGCCTTCCTTCAGCTTCTGTTTGTAGGGCTTCCCAGCACTACGAAACGTCTGGATTACTACATAAACTTCTAATTCACTCTCGATGTTATCTCTGTGGCTTCCCCCTCACCCACCCCTCTGTATACTAGTAGGTATTCGTTCATTTTGCTGCCTGCTGTGTTCCCAGGTTGTTTTATTGTTTTTTGCTTACACCGCCCTCCCTCCCCCCCCAACTTTCTTAGGGCCTGATATATTACTTTCCCCTTGGACCTGGCGTGCCAACATTGTTTGGCTTTCATTCATCTTATCCTGGACTTAGCTGGAAGAGAAGTAATTTGGTACAGTGCAAAGTGGATATTAGGCAATATCTCCAAATGGATAGGTTGACATTTCATCCTTGCTTGTTTTCCATTTTTCAAAATTTTCGTTTTAAATTGCCGTCTTTGACCAAAGCTAACATTAAGCATACTTTGTGAAAGCTACAATAACTGGAAAATGTGATATTAATTTAGTCCGTGCTTTAAGCTGTTCCTCCCTTCCCCTCACCCCTGAAATCTTTGCCTATCTATAGATGGCAACTTGGTTGAACCAAGTTTGTGCATCCTCATGGTAACTAATGCCTAGATATTTTCTAGCTGTGTAATTCTTCCTGGAACCTGAAGGCGGCAGTAAAATCAGATGAGGTTTACATGGTTTGTGTGGGAGCTTGGGAAAGAGTGGATTTGTCTGGCTTGTGTGTCGAGGTCAGTCACTTTAGCCTGATGTTGAAGGAGAGAAACATGAAGGCCGATTCTTCAGCTGCCCCCTACCTTTCTGCTTAGGCCTTGGGATTTCAATACATGCTGCTTAGAAAGACTGGCTTTTTAAACCTATGAGAAAGATCTTGTGATTCTGGAGACCATATTATGTTCCAAGTGACTACCAGGGAGGTGAGATGTGATATAATGAATACACTTGTGTCCCCTCCCCCCCAAAAAGTCCAGGACAGATATTCCCCATACTTTCAATGTCAGGGGATTAAGATGAACAGTTTCCACTCTGTATGCAAAGGAGAGGTTCCTCTCCAGAGGATTGGTTTGTGTCATTTTCCTGGGATTGGAAAGGAAGCAGGGGACTGGCAGTCCCTGTCTGACAGAGAGAGAGAGAGAGAGAGAGAGAGAGAGAGAGAGAGAGAGAGACAGAAAGAGACAGAGAGACAGAGAGAGACAGACAGAGACAGAGACAGAGAGACAGACAGAGACAGAGAGAGAAACAGAGAGACAGAGAGACAGAGACAGAGAGACAGACAGAGACAGGACAGAGACACAGGCAGAGAGAGACAGACAGAGACAGAGACAGAGAGACAGAGAGAGAGACAGAGAGACAGAGAAAGAGAGAGAAACTGCATTTTCAATGTGCATCCCCAGTCTTTTGCCGTGCTTCAGCACAGTACTGGTGTCCAGAGCCATCCTTGGCCCCTGGGAATCCCTGGGAATATCAATGGGTAGAAACTAACTTTGCATAGTCCCTGCCTGGGTCACCCCCTAGGGTGAGTTAAGTCTTGGCTGTCAGAAACTGTTCTTATGCCAGGAGGAGTAAACCATATTTATTTTTACCAGGCCTCTTAGACTTTCTTGTTTGGAGTGAGAGATCCTGAAAACCATGCCAGAATGGGCTGTTTGTCTCCCCTTATTGTCCTTTGGGACATGCCCCTAGAAAATTGGTAGGGAACTGCCAATTCCCGAGGGGTCTCAGAGGCGTTGGTTTCCTCAGAAACACCAGCCCCTTTCCTTCATCCTTCTAGGACAATCCAGGGAGCTGAACTTCCATGATCATAATATTGCCTTGCACCACACCATCACTAATGACCCTTTCAAAGGAAACATGGTGGGGGGGAGGTGCTACAGAAACAAGCTAGAAGGGGGCACAGTTTTGATCCAACTGGGGCAGGAGAATTCTTGTAACCTAGGCATCACTCAACAATTTAATTTCTAAGTGCAATTCTTCTAAAAGTGATAAAAGCTTGAAGCTTCACATCTTAAGATGCTAAATCAGGAGTGACTTTGCAAGCATGGGGTAGCAGCTGTGGGCATTTTTGAAAGTGGGTACCATTGGCATCTCGTGGGTTAAGTGAAGCCAAGTTTGCTGGTAAACATCCTATAATGAACAAGATACACCCCAATAAGAAAGAATTGCCAGCCTAACTAGTAAGTGGTGCTGAGCTTGGGAAACTTCTTTATAAGATTGAGAATTCGAATGCACAAATGAGCCTCCTCATCTTTGTGAATGCACTATTTTATTGAAGCAATACAAATGGAGGGGGAAAGTCCTGGACTTTTTCTCCAAGTGCTCTGGGTCTGATGGCTTATGCCTGTTATCTCAGCACTAGGGAGGCTGATGCAAGAGGACTTGCAAATTGATGGCTGATCTGTGCTACGAAGCAAGCTCTTAGGTTAGCCTGGACTCCAGTATAAAATGCTAAGAGGCTGGTCCTATGACTATTTACCTTAGGCCTATTTCATATTCATTCCCACAGTATCTATTCACTAAGGATGGCTTATGTCAAGTACTGTGGAGACAGTGGTGAACAGATATATTGGGGTCTCTGGAATTTATAATCTCATGGTCCCAAAGGCTTTGTTTGCAATATAAGAATGATCCCAGAGATGAATTTAAAGTTAAATAATAGAGGGATCAAAGGAAAACACAGGGTTCTATGACACAGAGACCTGGCTTAGATTTGGAGGTTAGAATGACCTAAAGTGTCATCAGAGAGGCTGAGGATATGGTAGAGCACTCGTCTAGCATTCACGATGCACTGGATTAGATCACAACAACAAAGAGGAAAAGGAAGAAGGAGTCGTTGGGTTATGAAAAGCTGAGGTTGGCTTCCTGGGGCAGAAGAAACAATATATGCAAAGGCCCAGAGCCAGAGAAAGATCCTTAGAACTTATGGAAAAGTATCACAGGTTTCAGAAATAGCTCAGTGGCTAAGAACACTGGCTGCTCTTTTAAGGATCTAGGTTTAATTCCCAGCACCTACACGGCAGCTCATAATCATCTATAACTCCAATCCTAGGAGAGCCAATGCTCTCTTCTGGCTTCCATGTGCACCAGGCATGCACTTAGTGTATGGACTTACATGCAGGCAAAACACTCATACACATAGAAATAATTTTTGAAAAAAAAATTGAAAAAAGTATCATAAACATAAAAATGGCAAAACTTTTATTTATGTTTGGGGAAGTGTTGTCTAGTTTTTTTATTTGTTTTTTTTTTTTAAATCAATTTGACACAAACTAGAATTACTTGGGAAGAGGGAACTTTTTTTTTCTTTTTTAGTTAATGATTGATGAGGAGGGCCCAGCCTCTATGGGTGGTGTCGCTCTGGAGAGGTAGTCCTGAGTTATATAAGAAAGCAGAGTGAGCCAGCCCATAAGCAGTGTTCTGTTTTTCTGTGGGCTCAGCTCTAGTTTCTGTCATGAGTTCCTGGTTTTGCTTCCTTCAATGGTTGATTGTAATCTGTAAGCCAAAGAAACTCTTTGGTCACCAAATAGGTTTTGGTCAGAGTTTTATTTCAACAACAGAAAGCAAACTAGGCAGAGGCATCTACTAGATACTGGAGAGCAGTGGACTTATCAGAGGGCAGTATTTCTTCAGCCATCTACTCTTATGTTAGTTTGGTTTTGGGTTAGTAGGGGTCTCATATAGCACCTACTTGTTGAATTCTTCATGAAATCGAAGATGACTTTGAACTCCTAACTTTCCTGCCTCCACCTCCCGAGAGTGCTAGGATTACAGACATGTGCCACCATGTCCAATTTCAGCTTCTGTGCTTTCTGGCATCGTTTCCAGAGCCCGCATTTTTTCCCCCTAGCTCAGCAGTGAAACTCGAGCCAGGACCTGGGGCATATGGCTGATTTTATACCCGGGCCTAACTTGGGGCACACCCTGAAAGGTGGGATTTTGCAGAACATTTTTATCTCCTGTAAGCTTGATATTCAAACACCTGACACAGATAGCTAGAGCCTTTGCAGAGAGGAGCTTGCTTGTTGTCACTGCAGAGATAAACGCAGAGTGGTAGGTAACTAGACCAATCAAGTGCTTGTTCAATAGCAAACACAAGTCAAACATCCACATAAATGGTCTCTGTTTCCATGTACGGCCCTTCAGGATTTATGCTCTGTGAAGCAACCATAGTGATTTCCTTAAAAAAAATAACTCTAGTCATGCCATGTCCAAAAACCCTTCCCTTTCTCCTGCCTTTCAAAGTTCTTCACTGATCTCTCTCTGTTATTCCCCTCACTCGTTGTGTTCTGCCCACGATGCCATTCCTTCAACTCTGAAGCAGGCCATCATTGCTGCCATAGAAACTTTGCATGTGCTGTGAATTCTCCTTCACATGCTGTCTCCCTGGATGCATCCTCTGGTTAGCCTTAGTTCATCGTTACAAACTCAGAGATACTTCCTGTTGTCACCATAAAGTTGCCTGGGCCCCACCCACTCGACACCCTTATTTCTGCAGCTGCAGCACTTAGCAGTCTTGGAAATAAGGCTTGTTTGTTGTTTCATGCTTATTGTCTCCTCCCAAGCTACTGAATAATTAGCTCTAATGGTGTAGGGTATTATTTATTTTATTCTCTACTATCTTAAAATTCTGCCTGCCACATATGGCTCAACACTTCTTTTTAGATAAACGAATAAAAGCCAGATGGCCTGCCAAGTATGGGAAAAGGCAGAGCTGAGTAAGACAGGATTCCTAACTTCAAAGATGCTCAGGAACCTGATGAAGAGGAAGATCTTGTGGTGGAAGCATGCACACAGGCCATAAAAACAGAGAGGAGGCCATCCGTGAGTGTGAAGTAGCTGGATATTGAATATGGGGGATATTTTTGCTGGGTAAAGAAGGGAGATATAATCCAGATATGAGAGATGGCATAAACAGAACCAAAAAGAATCAAAAGTGTCTGCCACATTTGAAGATTAGTCCATAATCTTTTGTGGCTAGGGAAAACCAAAGCAGAGATCTTAATCAGCTATTGCTAAAAAAAA
>NW_022196897.1:77520357-77522796 GCF_008632895.1 Mastomys coucha | reverse complement strand
TACAGAGTGAGTTCCAGGACAGCCAGGGCTATACAAAGAAACCCTGTCTCAAAAAACCAAAAAAAAAAGTTTCTCAATTAAATATCCCCAATATATTTTTACAGGTTTGTTTAATGAACATTTACTAAATTCTTGCATAATATAAAGGGAATTTTTTTTTTTTTAAGATTTAAATGTGTACTTAAATGTATGCAGTGCTGGAGGAGACCAGAAGACAGTGTCAAATTCCCCTGGAACTGAAGTTACAAATGGTTGTGAGCAGCTATATGGGCATATAAGTACCTGGAATCAAGCTCCAGCCCTCTGGAAAAGCATCCTAGCCACCTCTCCAGCCCCAAAGTCTTACTGTTGAAATTCATTTTTTCTGGCGTGTGTGCGCGCACGTGTGCGTGTGCATGTGCGTGTGCGTGTGTGTGTGTGTGTGTGTGTGTGAGAGAGAGAGAGAGAGAGAGAGAGACAGAGACAGAGAGACAGAGAGAGAAAAAGAGAGAGATAGAAAGAGACAGAAAGAGTCAGAGAGACAAAGAGGGAAGGAGAAAGGGATGGAAAAACAGAGAAAAAGAGAGAGAGTAAGTTGAAATAGAGTCTTGCTGTATTGCCCAGACTGGCCTAGAATTTGTGGTTGTCCTGCTTGAACCTTCCAGCTGCTGGGACTATACATGTGCACCACCATGCTCAGCTGCTTATTTACTTTGTTTGTTTGTTTGTTTGTTTGTTTGTTTTGATTTTTCGAGACAGGGTTTCTCTGTGTAGCCCTGGCTATCCTGGAACTTACTCTGTAGACCAGGTTGGCCTCGAACTCAGAAATCCACCTGCCTCTGCCTCCCAAGTGCTGGGATTAAAGGCGTGCGCCACCACTGCCTGGCGCCTATTTACTTTTTTATACCTCTGTCTCTACATAAGATACTTTCCCAGGGAAATAGAAGAGCTAGGTGAGTGGGTGGGTGAACAACAGGCTTTTGAACTGACATCGAAAATTTTACTCCCCTGTGAAAATCTTAATAGGCTGATGCAAAAAATTTAAGAAAGTATTCTTGACCAGACATGGTGGTACTTTTAATTCTAGCATGAGTAGGAGAATAGGGATGGGGGAGTAGGCAGGCAAGTCTCTGTGAGTTCAAGGCCAGCCTGGACCATCCGGAGTATATAGTTAGTTTTAGGCCAGCCAGAGTTACATGGTGAGATTCTGTTGAGAGAGAGAGAGAGAGAGAGAGAGAGAGAGAGAGAGAGAGAGAGAGAGAGAGAGAGAGAGAGAGAGAGAGAGAGAGAGAGAGAGAGAGAGAGCGAGAGAGAGACAGAGGCAGAGAGACAGAGACAGAGACACAGAGAGAGACAGAGGCAGAGAGACAGAGACAGAGACACAGAGAGAGACAGAGACAGAGAGACAGAGACAGACAGAGGCAGAGACAGAGACAGACAGAGACAGAGAGAGAGAGGTGATTCTTACAAGATCAGAAGAGTTACAGACTTAGAATCAGGGCAGACTCTAAATCCTATTCAGACTAGGTTTATTCTCTAATAATGTATACCACAGAAAGTACAATTGCCCTTCAAACTATGAGATTGTAACATACTATCCTGGTTTCCTTTAAAGGTTACATGGGTGTATTGTTCATGTATTTCTTAACTATTTTTGAAGCTGTATGGTTATTCATCCTTTTGACAAACTTCTTAGCTTTACTATATATATTGTATACACACAAACAGATGTTGTATATGCATGAGTGTGTGTGTGGTGGTGGGGTTGTGATTTTTGTTTGTTTTAGATGAGCTCTCAAGCATCTCAGCTGGCCCTGGACTCTCCATGATTCCAGGAGAGACTCTGAACTCCTGACCCTTCTGATTTCACCTCAGAAGTGTGAGGATTCCGTGACTATCCACCATACCTGGCTACCTCTCTGTGTCTTTGTGTCAGTCTCTATGTATTTCTCTGTCTGTTCCTCCTAATATGTGCGTGTATCTGGTGGTGGATGCTAAGGATAGAATCTAGAGCCTTGTGCATGCTTGGAGCTAGCACATTTTTGTAGTTAAAATTTTGTGTTACATTTACAAATTTTAAGTTCAAATCACTCATTTTTATCCTGAATATCTGACTCGTCTTTCTGGGCAGGGAATAGTTTTAATAGTAAGTAAAACATGTTTGCTGGTCTTAATTCACTCTACAAAAAGAGGTACAAACCAATAGTACAGTAAGCATGGGGATACAGGTATGTATCAAGTGGTAACTGACTTCTGGGGAAACTGGCAGTGGGGATGTTTAGCCTAGATCTAGCAGAACGTGTAGTTAACAGACAGAAAACATTGAGGAGAGGTGGTGGGGGTAATAGAGTGATATAGTGCTTACCTAGCATTCATACCTTAGGTTGCAGTCTCAAGCATTGAAAAGGGAGAGAGGAGAGAGAGAGAGAGAGAGAGAGAGAGAGAGAGAGAGAGAGAGAG
>NW_022196897.1:77476636-77520347 GCF_008632895.1 Mastomys coucha | reverse complement strand
AGAGAGAGAGAGAGAGAGGGGGGGGCAGAGACAGAGACAGAGACAGAGACAGAGAGAGACAGAGACAGAGAGACAGAAACAGAGACAGAGAATATCCAGGGCTTCCCACATACTAGGCAACACACTTCACCAACTGACTACATCCCTAGCCCACTGGTTGGGTATTGATGGTTTCTATCTTTAATTTTATTATTTATCTAGAGGTGGAATTTCACTGTGGTGCCCAGACTGGTTTTGAACTCTTGGTCTCAAGGCTTTCTCTGGCCTCAGGTTTCTAAGTAGCTATGACTATAGGCATGTGCCACCACCATAAGTACCTTCCCTTTTGTGGCCATTTTTATTAAATCAATTTGTTTTATGAACTGTCTGCTATGAGGCAACCATAAATCCCAGGGATTGAGTGACCTTTGCTTTTCAGTTCTACAATCTATAAGGAAGCTAATGCATTCATCAGGGATTGATTGTGCACCTGCCTTCTGGCAGACACTGAACAGCCCTTGACGTTTAGAGGTGAATGAAGACAGACAGCCTTAACCTTTAAGGAATGTACATTCTAGAAGATGACTTTATGAATAATAACAATAATGACTTTGAAAGACGAGGTGACACAGGTCTGTAATTCCAGCTCTGAGACAGAGGCTAGGACAATCTGAGTTCAAGGTCAGTCTGAGCTATGCAACTAAACCCTGTCTAGAACGTGGAGGATCTGAAATTCCCTTCCCTTACAAGGGATTTGACAATAGAATTATAAAATTTTTGTAGCCTTTGAAAATATGAAAGAACAGGAAGGTAAAAGTCTCTAATTGCCTTTAACTCCAGTTAAATTTAAGCAATGTTCTTTTAACGATGTATAAAGCATTAGTGATTCTTAAATACTCAAGAGTTTAAGGATATTTCTTTCTTTCCTTTGTTTCTTTCTTTCTTTTTATGTTTGTTTGTTTTGAGGCAGTCTCAGTATGTAGCTCCGGCTGGCCTCAAACTCAGAGACTTGCCTGCCTCTGCCTTCTGAGGGCTGGGATTAAAGGCATGTGCCAATACTCCTGGCATGAAATTTTCTTTTTATTTGAAATTTCTCCAGAACTCTGGTCTGTTGACTTGTGTGGCAATTCAAAATGATTAGATAGCATTTTAAAAATGTAAGCACATTGCATTTTAGGCAGTGGCTTCACTGTGCTTTGTGAAAGCTTTATGTCTTTCAAGAATTGCCCAGTGGCTCAGTACTCATTTCATGACCTGAATTTCTTAGTGGCTATTTTGCTGTTAGCGTTTTTCTGCCTGATGAACTGACAAAGCACATCCTAGTTTCTTGAACCTATTTTGTAGTGCAATAATCCAACTTCCATTTCTTCTTTCCTTGCTGTTTCCCTGAGGTTGAAAACCATGTGTTTACTTTTCTGTAGTCTTCACCTTTTTTCTTTTTCAGTCCCTTATTAGGTCATTTGCAGATGCAAACATATCTATTAATTTTCTCTTTATGCGATCAGACATTATAGCATAGTAAGTTGACAAATCAGTATGTCCCAACATAGGTGTGTCTTTGATTTGGGCTTGGTGTCATCATTCTACCCTATGGGAAGAGCCTGTTCTAGTGTTTGCTTCTTTTTACTTTTTTTTTTTATACATGTACACAATGTATCTTGATCCCATCCACCCCCAATTCTCCCCCCTCAGACTTCTCCAGTGCGTCCTCTCCTCATGTTCATGTCTCTTGTACCCTTTATTTCTGTAAGCCACTGAGTCTCTTTTAGTGTTGCTTGACTGACAGGCCCTGATCAGGAACCAGAGCTCCAGTGAGTTCACGAAGGCACAGCCGTGTCATGACCAGAAGCTCTTATTTCACTGCATTCTCTGCCACCCTTTGGTTTACATGCTTTCTGCCCCCTCTTTAGAAGGCAGCTTTGCAGCATGCCCATTTAGCAGAACAACAGTAGCAGGAACTGTTCTTAGGGTCTGTGCTCCCAAGCCACGGTACAAGACTTGAGTTCCCTCCTGTGCAGCAGGTCTCAAACCAGTCAGTGATCCTTGGTTGTCTCCACAGTCTTCATGCTACTTTCACAGCAGTGGACACGTCTTACCTGCTAGGTTAGTATTGTATGTACCTCTGTTAATGGAGGCCAGAAGAGGACAAAAAGTATCCACTTCTATTGCTCTTCACCTTGTCCCTTTAACACAGAATCTCTCACTGAACCTGGAGCTTGCTTGTTCTTCATTTCTGCCAGTCATCAGTAAGCCCCAGTGATCCTGTTGTCTCTGCTTCTGCCTGTCCAGTACTGCGATTATAAGCACATGTAGCCATGCCCATTTTAAAAAACATGGGTGTTAGGGATCTGAAGTCAGCAAGAGCTCTTACTGAGCCATTTTTGACCCAGCCCTGCCCTGTCTTTGTTTGTTTGTTTGTTTTTGTTGTTGTTGTTGTTTTCAGGAGAGTGGAGCCATCTTTTGATTGATTGGTTTGTCTAAGTGATTATTTGTTTTGGTAAATTTTTAGAAATATGTTATGATAATTTAGGGACCTGAAAATCTACCTAAATTGAGGGCTGATATATATTTTTTCACTAACATTCAACTGGATTACAAAGTAAATACCTCTAGAACTGTTTTATACATTTATTTTAAAAATTAATATATATTTTTATTTGTGTGTGTGTGTGTGTGTGTGTGCAGATGCATTCAGATTCCAGAAGAGGGTGCTGGATCACCTGGTGCTGGAGTTATACAAGGTTATAAGCCTCCCAGTATGGGTGCTGGGAACTGAATTCAGTTTCTCTGCAAGAGCAGTACACACTCATAACTACTGAACCATCTCCCCAGCTCTCATTTCTATGCTAAAGACTAATGTGCATGTTTCACTGAAAAATCAATCTACCATGTATGTGTTGCCAAAATTTATTATGTAATCTGTGACCAAAGAGAAACCCCCAAATCAGTGGTTTCTTTTTGGAAACACAAACATTATCAGAAAGGTCATTATACTTACCATTGTTTGTTTTCAGTTCTTCATAGATGGATAATTTGAAGGATATAGAAAAAATATAAAGAAAGAAGACATAGTAATTCCACCACTAGGAACAGCAAATATATTTCTATGAAACCCCTGATGTTTAAAGCTCTAGACTAGTAACCTCCTGTCGTTCCTAGGCTTGCTTCCTTAGAACACTCAGAGTGGAGGACTAGCTTTTAGCATAAGGATCCTTGGGACTTTAACAGAAGGAATGGAACTGTAGAAAAGACCCACACATCTCTCCAGTGGTGACATCTTGTTCTTATTTAGCTTTCTTTGAGTCATTAACAGTCGGGCGCCACTGGTGCTGAAACTTATCATTATTATAACCGCAAATGGGTTAATGCCCAAACAAAGCTCTATTCTTGGGGCTGGTTCCCAGCTTCACCACACAGACCCCAATAGCAGCACCCTCCAAGTCCCAGGATAATGTTCCACAAATAAGAGGATGTCAAGTGTGTAGCCTGAATTCAAAACTTTCTGCTTTTATCTGAGAGCTCCCAGTTGCTAGCAAGACAGAACAAAAAAGAAAAATAAGTAAATAAACACCAACTCAACAAATCCCTAAAAAAGATTGTGTGGTTTAGTGGTCAGACCACTAGCCTGATGTTGATATAGTGGAGATTCACTTCCAGCCCTCCCACTGGCTAGATGGACGATATTAAGCAAGTCCCTTTTTTATGACCCATGCCTCAGTTCTCCTACTTAGAAAAAGGGTAATTGCTTTAGTTTTCATGAGGACACATGAAAATATGTGAAAATCATCTGAAAATCAGATTTCTTGGGAGTAAAATGAAATGGTCACTGTTAACAATTACCATCCTAGAGATAGGGTTGTAACCAGTTGATAGAGTGCTTGTCTAACATGGCTGCACTCCATACCAGCTCCAAATAAAACAGACTTGGTGGTACATATTTATAATCTTAGCAATCCAGAGATGGAGGCAGGGGGTGTGTGTGTGTGTGGGATCAGGTGTTCAAGGTCGTCTTTGGCTACCTAGTGAGATACAGGCCAGCCTGAGATATATAACACTCTATCTCAATTTTTAAAAATTTATTATTACTTTATTTACATTACAGTAATAAGCCCAAGTATAAAAATTCATTAAATTTCTATACCCTCAAGCTGTATAGAGGAGTGGTGAAGGAGAAGGCAATTAATTTTAATAAAATTTGCAGGACTTCATATCAACTACCAAGCTGGAAAATTCATTACCCCAGAGCACCAAGCACTGCCTCTCGTGTGGCTCTGTCTCTTTCTTCTTACCACATCCAAATTCAGAGTGACTCACAGGAGCCTAGAATTGAGACATATATACAAATTTAAGGGAAAGGGAGAATTACAAGGTCTGAGTAGCTCCTTGTTGGAGGAGGCTAAGAATAGGCCCCACAGAACATAGAGAAGAGCCTCCTCTTTACTTCTTCCAGCGTAGGTGGTCTGTGGGAGTCCCGGTCACTCTTTTGATGGCATAAATTTTGTTTTGTTTCTTTGTCACAAAACATCTCCTTTTGCAAAACTTTTCCTTGTTGAAGGGGCTGGGACTTAGTTAAAAAAACAAAAAAAAAAAAAAAAAAAAAAAAAAAAAAAAAAAAAACGAACAAGCAAACAAAAAAAGTGAGGACCGAGTGGCTTTTCCTGCTAGGTTTGGACTCTGACAAGTGCTACAGATCTCTTTTCTGTTCTTTCGCAAAGGGAGGAGAAAAAAGAAAAAAGAAAAAGAAAAGAAAAAAATCTGGTAATTTGAAAAGAGAGGAATAGTCTTTCTTCTTCAAAAAGGGTACAGCTGAGGATAAGTAATAAATGCTCTAGTTTCCAACCCATTTCCTTTGAGAAGTGAAGTGTCTTTGTAGGAAAAAGGAAAGCCACTTGGACAAGATGTCAAATAATAAGAAGCAGGTTCTAATGGCTAAAAGGAATTTGAGAGGAATGACTATTAATGTACAGAGGACTTGGTGAGTAGTTTTTAAAATTGCATTTTACTAGCCGGGCAGTGGTGGTGCACGCCTTTAATCCTAGCACTTGGGAGGCAGAGGTAGGTGGATTTCTGAGTTAGAGGCCAGACTGATCTATAGCCTGAGTTCCAGGACAGCCAGGGCTACACAGAGAAACCCTGTCTCGGAAAAAAAAATTGCATTTTACTGGGTGTACGGGCACACATCTTTAAAACATTAAAAATTCTGGGATCTGCAGGGGCAAGCAAATCTCTTAAATTTAAGGCTAGCCTGGTCTACAAATCAAGTTCCAAGCCTGCCTGGGCAATACAATGAGACCCTGTCCAGATACATATTTGGGGCACGGGACGTGTGGAGGTCAGGGGACAACTTGAAGGAGTTGGTACTCCGTTTTCACCATATGGGATCCCTTGGATCGTAGTCAGTGGACTTTAGTGAGTACTTCTATGTATCTAACCCTGTTAGAGGTTAAAGACATGTCCAGCCCTCAAGAAGCTGCCAAGATACAAAGAAAAATTTGTACCAACTTGAGAGAGTAAACCCTAGAAGTGATTAATAATAGATAATGAGATCTCAGTGTTATGCAAGGCCATGCATGATCATTATTAGGATAAACAGAAATTATGAAATCCAGAAATTGAAGGATATGAGCCGCTGATAGTAATTCTTCAGCATCACAAAATACGACACATTCAGAGGATTTACTTCAAAGCTTCTAAAACCAAGTCCCAAAAATAGGAGTTAAAGAAAAACAGACTCTAAGTGATTGCTTCCGGAACTTGTGTAATAGGCTCCACGTTGCCAGTCGGAGACTGTTTATGTGACACCCTCTCAGCCTTCTAGTTCTCCTCTGGCCGCATGGTGCCATGGTAACAGAGACAGGCTGTAACCTGGGTTCCGGAAGAAGAAAGCTGGAGCGTGGAAAATATCCGGTCAAAGGATGCTGAGTCCCGAGCGCCTAGCTCTACCAGACTACGAGTATCTGGGTAGGGACTTCTTTCAGCTTCGGAAAAAGAAAGGAGTGATGAGTTAGGGGAAGGAGCGGGGAGGAGACAGGGGCGGAGCCTCAATGGTAGTGGATCTGGATGGGACGGGAGGGACAGAAAGAAGGGGTTCTAGGGCCTGAGCCTGTAATGTAGGGCCAAACTGGGATGAAAAATAACATTTATGGAGTAAAGAATGGCTGAATTATATGGACTGGCTCTCAGACAATGAGGATTGCTTTCTAAGTTACACAATTAAGAATCTGAGTCCCTAAACAAGGCTATTATCGATAGGTTGGTATTGAAGCAAACTTGGCATCTGAAGTGACTTCAGTCATTTTGTGAATAATAATGTTGCCTTCATAGTGCGCTGTTATTTCGAGCTTTTCATTTTCATTATGCATTTTGCACGCAGTAAGCATTTTGCATGCAGCATTTTCTTAGAAGGGATTGCTGTGTTTTCTACTTTACTGATGGAGAAACTAAGGCTAAAGAGACAACTTGCATAAGACCATACAGTTAGTGTTAAGATCAGATTTCTCCACTGCAGAACTTGGCCTTGCTCTTGAGCTCAGGCTCTGTGGTAGTAAGTACTGTACTTTGTTAAGCACCCTGCAGTGAGCTTATAAGGCATTTACTGCACACATTTGTGTATACACTTATTTTTTTAAAACATTTTTTATGATATTTATTTTTTACTTATATGAGTACCCTGCAGCTGTTTTCAGAGACACACAGGAAGAGTGCATCAGATCCCATTACAGATGGTTGTGAGCCACCATGTGGTTGGTTGCTGGGAATTGAACTCAGGTCCTCTGGCAGAGCAGTCAGCGCTTTTAATTGCTGAGCCATCTCTCTAGCCCTTGTGTATACACTTATATGCACACATATGCATTTAAAAATCCACAGACTTAAACATTTAGAGGAATTTTAAACTTATAGAAGACTGAGCTAATAGTAGAGCTCCTTTTTTTTTTTTACCCTCTGTATCTTCTATTTAGCTTTTATTAATAATTTCTTGTGTTAGTGTGGTACATTTCTTGAAACTGAATATTAGCTCAGTGTGATTACCAACAGCCTATTGTTTATATTAGGGTCCGCTCTTTGTGTTGTACAGCTTTCTGGACTTAGACAAATTCATATTCTCATATATTCACATTAAGATGTAAAGCAATCATTTCATTGTCCTAAAAATCCTTGGTGCTTCACCTATTCATTCATCTCTCTCATTGCCCCTTTCCTTTCCACGACTGATCTTACTGACTTTTAAAGTTTTGCCTCTTTGAAAATAATGGGATTCATTCAGTGTCTAAGCTCCTCAGATGGGCCTCTGTCGTGTTTCAGTAGGTGTTTAGGTTCCTCCTTGTCATTTTGTGCCTTGATAACTCATTCCTTTATATGGATGAATAACATATGAATGTGCCATACACATTTTTAAATAAAATACAACTCTGGGTACATATTTTGTCTATGTTTTGAGAATCGATCTCACTGTGTAGCCTTGGTCAGCCTGGCACTCACAGAGATCCTCCTGCCTCTGTCTATGTAGTGCTGGAATCAAAGGCATGACTTACCAGACCTGGCAGTTGGTTAAATTTTCATAGTCATATGAAAAGTTGATTCAAAATTAGTTTTGAAATATAAAGATGTTTATCGTGGGGAATGGAGAGATAGCTCAGCTATTAAGAGCTCTTGCTACTTTTCCAGAGGACTTGAGTTTGGGCTGTAGCACTCACAGCATGCAGCTTAGAGTATCTGTAACTTTAGCTACAGGGGACCCAAGGGTCTCTTCTGACCTCTGCATGTGTGCACGTGCACACGCGCGTACACACACATACACACAACACACACACACACACACAGCAGACATGTACACATAACAACAAAAAAATAGGAATAAGAAAGAAGAAATTTATAGTAAAAAACAAAACAAAACAAAAACCTCCCCTCCTTCCCCACCAAGTCTGGCATATTTCACAGAGCTAACTGCTATTGCTGGTTTTGTGAACGTCCTGACAGAGTTTGTTTTGTACATAACAGAACATACAGTGCATAGTTTGGTTTGCTTTCATTTAAAGTACATTAAGGATAATTTCTGTGACACTAGGAAGCTTTGTCTTTTTGTTTTCTTTTGGGTTTTTGTTTGTTTTTGTTTCTTTTGTTTTTTGCTTTTTTGTTTGTTTTTTTCAGACAGTATTATAGACTCAATCTGTGCCAGCCTTGAACACACTATGTAAATTCTGATCCTCTTGCTTGCCCCAGGTAGAAATCTCTCAGAGGCAGAAAACTCTCAGGCTGTGGGATGGATGTACACCACCACCCCTAAACTGTCATTTCTTTTTTTTTTAATAATTTTCTAAAGATTTATTTATTTACTTCATGTATGTGGGTACACTGCAGCTGTCTTCAAACACACACCAGAAGAGTGCATCAGATCCCATTACAGATGATTGTGAGCCACCATGTGGTTGTTGGGAATTGAACTCAGGACCTCTGGAAGAACAGTCAGTGCTCTTAACCTCTGAGCCATCTCTCCAGCCCTCAAGAAAATAAATCTTAAGAAAGTTAAGCTCTGTGGGTAAATGTGCTTGCTGCCAAATCTGCCAACACGAGTTTGATCCTTGGGGACCCATAGGATGGAAGGGGAGAACTGACTCCCACAAGTTGTCCTTTTACCTCTATATGTATCTTGTGTCCAATGTGTGCTCTAATAAAAAAAAAAAAGGCAGACAGTCAGACAGATACACACACACTGAGGAGGGAGGGAGGTGGCGAGAGGTGGCATGGGTGTGGGGGACCTAATTGAATAATTAAATAATTTTTAAATACAACAAGATGGATGGCTCCTGAGGAATGGCACTCAAGGTTGACCCTCTGGGCTACACATACACAGTCACACATACATACACCCACAGTATCTCCCTCATACTTGAAGTTGTGTTCATGCAAAATAAAAAGGTGATAAAACAACTTCACATTAAAATTGACACTGAGGCACATAGTGAGAACTGACTGCAGAAGGAATCATGCTAGATGAAATTGGGATTAAAGCCCAAAACCAAGTTCTAACAGGAAGTGTATTAGGATCCAGTTGATCAAGAGGGACCAGGAGATCATGGCTTTTTTCCCCAGTGGTAGCTGCTCAGACATTATTGAGAAAGATAGGAGGTTCTGGTTGCTGGATTTGGTCAAAAAGGCCATGCTGCTGGTAACATTTGTAGAGCCCTTTTTAAGGTGGTTAAAGTGGCCAGTGTGTCTCTTTTGGCCTTATCCATAGGGAAGAAAGAAAAGCCAAGAACATAAATTTTGATTAAGGAAACAGTAGTAAAGTTAGACATAGTTGCACATACCTTTAATTCTACCACTTGGGAGACAGAGGCAGGTGGATCTCTATGAGTTTGAAGCCAGTTTGTTCTACATAGAGAATTCTAGGTCATCCATAGTTATATAGTGAGACCCTATCCCCCCACAAAAGAACAAACACATTTATTAATCAGCTGAAAGGGCATAGTTATTGTCTTAGTAGGGTTACTTTTGCTGTGATGAAACACCATGACCAAAGCAACGTGGGGAGGAAAGGGCTTATTTTACTCACTGTTCTATATAAGAGTTCATCAAAAGTAGTGAGGACAGGAACTCAAGTGGGACAGGAACCTGGAGGCAGGAGCTGAGGCAGGGGCAAGGAAGGGGTGTTGCTTATTGGCTTACTCTCCCTGAATTGCTTAGTTTGCTTTTTTATAGACACCTCAGACCACTAGCCAAGGTGTAGCACCACCCATAATGGTCTGGGCCCTTCCCATCAATCTCTAATCAAGAAAATGCCCTATAGGCTTTCCTACAGCTTCCTATGGAAGCATTTTCTTAAATGAGGTTCCTCCTGTCAGATGACCTTAGCTGGTGTCAAGTTGACATAAAACTACTCAGCAGAGTAATAGCACATATAACTTTATATCTAATGCATAACAATGTCAACACCTATACTTTGGCTAAAGATTTTATGTATTTTGTTCACTTACTCACGAGCTTGTGAAATATTTGAACATCCTAATTTCTTGTTCAGTTCCTTGGATTTTTGCTATTTAAAGTACATATCTCAGAGGCATGGTATATTGGTAGACTGCTGCTTGGGGCACAGAAGTTGGTCTTTTTCTGAGAGGCATAAGTGCAAGACTAATTTAGTGGCAGTGTTGACAGTTTGTGAGTAGATTCATTGTTTCAGGGCACTTGAAAAGTTCAGTGTTCATGGAATTCAGCTAGTCCTTGAACCCTGGGCAAATGTTCCTTCTGCTCTGGTGTGTGGTTAACAGTCTTAATCTGAGTCTGCACATTCCTACAGCCCTAAGCAAAGTCAAGCTGCTCACTGACTTCCTCATTGTTCAGCACATTGTGTAACTGCTAAAACACATTTCTTTATACCTAAGAACTAACCCTGCCTAGCACAACTTGGTTTCTAATAGAGACATGCTATTTTGAAGCATTCACTTTTAATGTAACAACCATTAAAACCACTCCTTAGAAGCTGGGCATGGTGACACATGCCTCTAATTCCAGCATGGGGCTGCTGAGGCAAGAGGATCCTGAGTTTGAGGTCAGTTTGGGATACATAGTGAATCCTTGTCTCAAAGACAAACAAATAACATTAAAAGCCATTCTTTATACATTAGACCATACTGCCTGATTTAAGACTTCAAAACCTGTTTATCTTTCTTAATTCACTTTGATTGACTTTTATAATGTATAAATTCACTTGCATGTAAAGGCTTAGAAAAAAAAATAGAGAACAAAATATTATAGACAGGAACGTCCATGTGGTGCGTGAACACACATACACACACACACACACAAACAAACAAAAAACAAAAAAACCCCAAAGCTACAGCTGAGTACTCCTGGGAAGTGTGTCTGGAACCTCTCTTTAGGGTTTTGGTAATGGGTTACAGGAACACCTGTAAGTGAATGCCTCTAGGCATTTTTCTACCTGATATCTAAGGATTCCATTTGAGTTTTTGACTATTTCTGAAGGAAACAACCTTCTATCATATTGGATGAACTGAATTCTTTTCCACACTGATTTGATGAATTTGGTACTTATAGTTGGCCTGGCTTAGGGTCTTAAGATCATCAGGAAAGAAGACATCCACACTGGCAGTCCAGTGTAGCAACAGAAATTGTCTTGACATCCAGGTTGAAGGCAGAGCCTGGTAAGGAGGTGAAGAAGGGTAGAAACATCTGTGTAGACCTGTGAGACATTTCCAGCCATGTGAAAGCTACTTTTTGGAGGCACATGCCAGCTGCTGAGGTGTGTCTGTGTATCTGTTGGGTGTGGAGAACTCTAGAGATGAAGGGAGCCTGTTCTGGACCTAGACTTACACAACCACTTACGTGCTGACCCGAGTCTGAGCATGTGAGGGTTACTCCTTACTCCATCTAATCTGGAAGTGCATGCATGTCCAGGACCCACTTGATGAAAGGAGTAAAGCCTACTCGTGCTTCAAGTTGGCTCTCCTGCTCTGCAGAACCTGCTTACCAGGTGAGGTTGGTAATGGGGTGGCATAATGGCCACCTGTAGAAAATCAGCAATCAGAAGTTATATTATTCCTTTGAGGTCTATTCATTTAGAAGAATTACAATAAATAATAGCATTTTTCTTTAAACTGTCATTAATTTTTTTTGTTAAATTTTTTCATGTGTCTGTGAAGGAGGTGGATGGATGTGTAGGTGTGCCAGTGTGCACATGTGGAGTCAGAGGCCAGTTTATGGGACTCAATCTACTCCTTTCACCAAGTGGGTCCTGGACATACATGCACATAAGTGTGTGCAAGTGAGTACACACACACACACACACACAGATATCAAATGGCTAGTTAGTAAATGTTGGAAATGGAATATAATTGAGCAATCTAATTCCTGTCTACATGGCTAAACTCTGCTATAAATACATCCAATGGTCCTAAAAAATGGGGTCTTCAGTTATTGCATAGGCTCATACAATAAGGATCCTTGGAATGAGTTCACTTGACTCCAAAGGTTTCACTTAATATTTCCCTGGCTTCTGTTTTGGTGATTGCTTCTTAGAGGACCTGAACTAAGGCAATGTCACTGGCAGTCACTGGCACAGCCTTTTCCAGTGGTAAAGCCTATGCAGTCTCTCTGAGTCTTGGCAAAGGTTCTGACATAGAAGTCATTCAACCTGAAAGACTTCTAAGCATTTCTAGACTTTTTTTTCTTCTTTTTGTATTTGTTGATGCCATAACATGAGATACTTGTGTGACTGCCAAACACAGCATCAGGTTTTGGTATTGGAGGACTCTTGGTAAATTTATTTTGTTTCAAATGTAATTAGTGAGCTTTTCAAACCCAGTACTATACTACAGAACATTAGTACTTAATTAGCTAAAGTCATCTTCAGAACTTAGTGTTTAGGTTGTTTGAAAAAAAGAAATGAAATAAAATATAGGTGCTACACTGACTGTAAATCTTAGGAAACCAGATTAATATAACACAAGTCACTTTAGAACAGCTACAGAGCTGTTCAGTCATGTCCCTTCCTCACTGCTCTTCCCTTCCTGGTCATCTGAAGCAAAACCAAGATGGAACATCCTCTTAAATGGCCAGAACACCAAGTGAGAGAAATAAGAGTGTGCTGGAGAGCACTGGAGCCAGCGGCTCTCTTGGCTCTCTCCCGATTTGGTTAGCAGCGTCTCAGTCATGGAAGGGGCCGCAGGCAGCTCCCTTGGTGGGGTAGTTCAGGAATGTGGCCTTGGAAGTGGTTCCTGGAAGTTCAGCCCACGCCTTCTTTCCCACCTTTCCGAGGACTCTGCAAGCTCTGTAAGCTTATTGTTGGGGGAGTGGGAGGAACGGATGAATTCCAAGGCTTGTGGTTTCTGACCCTTGGTCACTTCCATTTCTCCAAAATAAGTTGCAGAGTGATTTCATTGTTGTTCCAGACAGAGTTCTTTAAAAAGTTTTGACCTTGTTTATCATTTATATATTCAAGTAATAATAAAGTCTTTCAAGTTCTATCCAAAAGTTGGCAGCCATTTTTTTTCCATACTTAGAGCATTTGCCTAGGGAAGTGGAGTAGGTAACTGGTGTTTGAGAAGAGACATTCATGAGCCTCTCTTTCTGTCCTCATCACAGTGACCTTGCTTTCCCTTGTGGATTCTTGGATAACGTCTGTTTCTGATTAGAATGTGAGCTGTGAGGCAGGCTTTTCTCCGTATCTCTAGCTTTAGCGTAGTGGTTGGCCAAGTGAAGTACTCAATTGTTGAATGAATGGTTTGCTGTAAGCAGCAGAATACATTTAAAAATAAATGGGAGAAAGGAATGTAGTTTAACAAACAGTTACTGAACTCCTACCAAGTGAAGAGACACCATGTCCCGCCCCTTTTTGATGGATGGAAAAAAAAGGGACAAGTGATTAAAATCTGCCCTGGATGCTTTTGGCTTTAAACTCTGATTATCCTAAGCTTCATTTCTTGGTTGATAACAGTTTCTACATCTTGGTTACCCAACAGTAAGATTTAATCAGTGTTTTAAGGCTGATGTTTTAAGAAGGAAAGAAATTTTGCACAGTTTTGGGGCATGTCCATGAGATCCCTAAGTTGTGTGCTGAGTGCTGGGGTTTGATTGACAGGAGACTTACCCTTGTCAAGTCATCCTGGGCCCTCTTTCTGGCTCCAGGGTCACCCTTGTTCTACTTCCCTAGCAGCGTTAGGAAATAGCTCATTCTATGACTGGAATTGCAAGTCAAAACACATTTATCTGAACAGAATTTTAATGATTTATCAAAGAGAGGAGGGATTTTCCCAAACACATCTGAATTTACCCAATTACTGATCCCATTAAATATGATTTTCTTAAGCACCTTTCTTTAAACAAAGCAATTACTGTGAAATCATCAAATACATTTTTTATAAAGTCTTTTTGAACAACTTTTGTTTGATTAGCAGGAGCCCACTAAAAGTAAATATTGCTTAAAAAGGCACTTCTTCAGCACCTTTCTTTTTCTTTATTGAATTAGCTTTTAATAACTCTATTCTTTAGAGAGAGTAGGAACCTCTTTCTGGCTGTCCTGGTGTGTAGCTCAAGGTCTTGTTAATACTATTTTCTGTCCCTGAGATTACAGATGATTGTGACAATTCAGATTCAGCTCCTGTAGTCAAAACAAATTTGCTTGTGCCTCAGGATGTCACCAGGTGTTAATTAATCTCAGGCTTCTCTCACCTGGACAACTCTCTAGGTCCCAGTAAACAGACATCAGGCAGGGAGGGATGGACCTGTGTCACATCATTGGTCTGCATGTTTGTTTTTTTGGAAAGCTCCTTTAGGCTTTTAGGTTGGCCCTGTATTGGATACATGGTTGATCCTTCTACCTCTACCCCTCAAGTGCTTGGTGTTCTGCTCCCCATTGCCTCAGGAAAAAAAAATCCTGTGGCAGAATTCCTCCTGTGGCCAACTTACATACAGCGTGCTCTAAATGGGGAAATTATATATTTTAAAATAGGCATGTTTGAAACAATAACACTTTTGAATGTGAAGTGTACCAAAGGCCACATGTCTTTGGCTTCGCTTGTCAAATGGAGAGGCTGCTGCCAGAACCACTGGGCTCCATGGTTCTCATGCCCCAAAGTCCTGCAAATTGACAAATAAGCAGACAACAACACAAAGAAGTTGGGCCCATGAGAAAGTGAGTCTGGGCACTTGGGCTGGCCTCTTTTTCTCTGTATGGAGTTCTTCCCAGCTTTGCCCCTTGTGTCTCATCTTAGATTTCCAAAAAGGAGAGATTAAATGTGTCTGGTATTTCGGCATGTTAACTGTACGGACAACATGAGGCTAGCACTCAGGCCACTGTTCAGCCTGTCATATGGAAGGAATTGCCTTTCAGAGGAGATTATAACTGTGTATGTAGCCACACAAATGCACATTCTGCCTGGAGAAAAGTGCAGAGAAGAGGAGGCCGTATGCTGCCACTCAGGTCTCTTTGTGGAAGGCTGCATAAGAAGCCCTTACATGCCATAGTCACCTCTTTGGGGCTTAATGAGTCATCTTTGTGTGTTAGCTACTTAAAAGAAAAAAGAAAAAAGGAAAGAAGAAATACACTCTCCCCAAGTGAATTGCTTTTCTTAGCCCTGCAGCTTTGTTTTAGAAGCTGCTTGAATATTCCTGACAACAGCATGTACAAGGCTAGTGCACAGACAGGACACAAAAAAGAATTCAACGTCTGAGTAACCAGACAAAACTTAAAGAGACAAATTTAGAAAAATGATAACAATGCTCTTTATAGACAGTGGATGCATGGGCTTAAATGACATGCACAACCCTAGTCTTAGGGAATGTGATATGTTGAAAGTTGGCCATAGAGAAAACTAGAAGCTCAGTGCTCTTGTGTTATACACAGTTCAGACTTGAGTCTGTGGTCTCGAGCAGTATGTCCTAGCTAATGTAGAAAATATGGCTTTATCCGGTGACTACATTACCATGCTCTTTGAACTGTAGAATTTTAGTTATGAAAATGATGGGAGGAATACTGGCACCTGCCTCGCAGGAGTGTGAAAAGACTGAGGAGGTAGTCATGGGGAGGTATTTAGAGAGATGATGGTTCGTAATAGAAATTTCTGTTTTTTCGTAAATCAAATTTCCTCCAACAAATGGAGTCAGTAAGGGCTACCTCACAAAGCAGAGAAGATAGATGAGTTAATATAAGGCAGGGAATCTTCATAGTAAACATTGAATGGGGCCCAAATTGTCATTTGTCATTTGATGGTCTATCAACCATCAGACATGATGGTTGGACATGATTTCAGGTAAATGAAAATGAGCTAGACATTCATGGGGAGTGCCTCTGCTTTTTTCTCTTCAAGATTATAATACAAATGTTCTCTGCAGTCTTATTAATCTCGGACATTGGGACCGTTTTGGCCTTTTCTATATAAGTATGAAGCCCGAGGACAGGAGTTCAGATTCCTAGAACTTATGTGAATGCTAGGTGAGCCTGGTAGCCCTCCTGTAATCCCAGCCTTTGGAAGGCCATGATATAGGATCCCTAGACCAAGCTCACTAGTTAGACTAGCTGGAACAAGAGCTCCAGGTTCAAGTGAGAGACCCTGCTTCAATGAATAAGGTGGAGAGCCATTAAGGAAAATTTCCAGTGTTAGCCTTAGGCATTCATAGACATACACATGTACCTGTGCATCTGAACACAAACATGCCTGCACGTTGCATACACATGTATGAAAACTACATCCCCAACCCTTTGTCATCTTTTATTGAGATAATTGATCTACCATAAGATTTCTCCTTTTAAATTCAATGAAATATAGAAGTCAGTTGTCGTGACCACCCTCGACCAGCAAGGATGACACAACAACACGAGCTCTTCTCCAATGCAGTTTATTCAGGAACCTTGAACAATCTTCTGACTCCGGGGAGAGCCAACCCACAGGCTAAATACTGCATAGACAGCCACCCAAGTAAAGCCACGTGGTGCTATCTTACAGGCCCACAAATGTGGAAGCGAGCCAGTTGACTCAATCCACAGCCAAGTAAGGACTTGTTTATCTCGAGAGCACTCGCTGGAAGGCGGAAGCCGGCGCCATCTTTAGGGCGCCTGCGCATCGCAGCTCTCTACAGTCAGTGGGTTTCTTTTTTAATATATTCACAAATTTGTACTTCCACGATCATGATATAATTCCAGAACTTGTGTATGTGTGTGTACATGTTCATACAGGTTCACATGTACATGTGTGTGTTCCTCTGTGTGATGGCTAGAGATTGGTTCTGGGTATCTTCTATCATTCCTCACCTTACTTGTGTGTGTCCATGTGTGTGTATTTGTGTCTGTTTGTGTTTGTGTATGTGCATGAGAATATGTGTATGCCGTGTGTGTATGTACATGAGCATGTGTGTATATTGTTTGTGTGTCTATGCTGTGTGTTTGTGTATGTGCATGAACACATGTATATGCTGTGTGTGTGTTGACACATGCTGATTTGTACACAAGGTAACAACAGTTCTCTCCTTTCACCATGTTGTGTCTCAATAGGGATCAAACTTAGGTTGTCAGGGTTTGTGGTAAGAGCCTTCACCTACTGAGTCATCCTGTCAGCCTTATTTATCTACCCTATGCTTTGAGACAGCATCTCATACTGAACCCAGAGCACATCAGTTTGCTAGCTTGTCTGGTAGGTGAGTTCTGGGCATGTTATAATCATGTTTTTATCAGTTAACTAGGATTAGTCAGGACGGTCTTAAGTTTTCTTTGTGAATTATCCTAATACTGTGACTCAGTGGAAATAGTTATACCTTGAGATTTGAGGTTAAGTTTTTGTCCTACCATACAAACTTTGTGACTTTGGGCAATTGCATTTGTAAGATGGAGATAATTCAGTCTTATCTGACTCCTAGGTTGATTGTGAGGTCCAAAGAGATAATGTATGTGAGAGCATTCAATAGTAAACGTTCAGAAACGGGGCTGGCAAGATGGCTCAGCGGGTAAGAGCACGGACTGCTTTACCGAAGGTCCTGAGTTCAAATGGCTCACAACCATCTGTGATGAGATCTGACGCCCTCTTCTGGTGCGTCTGAAGGCAGCTACAGTGTACTTATGTATAACGATAAATAAATAAATCTTAAAAAAAAACGTTCAGAAGCAATTAAAATGTTAAGTTGTGAGCGTCATTATCCTGCCATTAGACAGTGAGACTGAGGACAGCAGTGCATGTCTTCTGGATAGTATCTGCACATGTGCCATCCTATCCTCCATGTCTACACAGCAGTAGGTCAAAGGGCCCTCTGATTGGATATTTGCATCCTTATTAATCTGATAAAAAGTATATGGTACAAACAAAGTAGGAAGCTGTGCATGGTGCCTCACACCTGTAATCTAAGCACTCAAGAAATGAGGCAGGAGCATGGCTACAAATTCCAGAGTGAATTCTAGACTAGTCTCTACAACAGACTAAGATACTGTCTTCAGGCATATAAAATGGGGGCTGGAGAGAGAGAGCTTGGCAGGTAAGAGAGTTTCCTGCACTTCCAGGGTCAGTTTTTAACACCCATGTCATGGCTTACAATCTCAGGGGATATTATGACTTCTCTGACCTCCTTGGGTTTCTGTACACATATGTAGTCCACGTAAGTCCATTAGTATATGCATACACATGCACACACAAAAAAATACTATAAATCTTTGAAAAAAACCCCAATACTAAGCAAATACAAGGTAGAAGATTACTTTTTTCTGGGATAGACATGGAGGGATGGTATAATCCATGGTGCCATGGAAGAGGTAGGTGTCTGTCATCCTGTTTATCCTAGCCATAGACCTGGTTCCTTCCTCAGAATCCATGAGGACTAAAGGAACTTTTTTTTTTTTTTTTTTTTAAGATTTATTTATTTGTCACTGTCTTCAGACATAGTAGAAGAGGGCTTTGGATAAATAGTTATAAATAGTTGTGAGCCACCATGTGGTTGCTGGGAATTTGAGTCAAGACCCCTGGAAGTCAGTGTTCTTAACTGCTGAGCCATCTCTCCAGCCCCACTGAAGGAACTTTTTATCTCTTGTGGTAAATAAGGGACATCTCTCTTCATACTTAGTTCTATTTAAGTACTTTCTAGAAGACTTAAAAGATTTTACTTACTTAATTTAATTACATGACCAAAGCAGCTACAAGAGAAGCTAAGACATGTGATCCTTCCGTGAACTGATGTGGGTGGGTGGGTGGGTGTGTATGTTGTGCAGGGAGAATGATTTATGAAAGAAAATATCACCAAGTGTGGTGGCATACGCCTTTTATGTGCACTTGGGAAACAGAGGCCGGCCTGCTCCAGGCCAGCAGGGCAATAAACCCTGTCATCAACAGTCATGATAAAATAAGAGAAAACAGCCATAGACCTCATAGACTTACATAATTTGTGATAGAGACTGCTATTCAAAAATTCTAGAAATCTCTTTATTCTTAGAAACATTCTAATTTGTACCTGGAGATTTGAGGAATAAGATAAAATAAAAGAGAATATGTATCCATAGAGAGATAACAAATTATTTTGATAAAAATAAAAATGTAAGGTTTCTAGCACAAAACAAGATATTTGTAAAAAGAAATAGTTGTTATTATCATAAGAGGATACTTAATAAAAATTTGAAAACCATAGTACTAAGTAAAGTTTTAAAAGTCAGAAAATGAAAAAGTTGTGGGAAATGGAGAAGTAGTGGACTCAGTTTGACCCTCAGTGTGCACGTTTTTAGTTCATTTTTCTTTAGCTTTTTTTGCTCTCCAAAGAATTACAAAATTCAGTTTTTGTCATGATTTGTTTCCTTTATACAAAGAAAAACTTTAGCATTATGATTATAGATGGAAATACAGAAAACTTCAAAGTCACATTTAAGTAAGCCAAGAATTCTGCACCCTTGAATCAAGAGGGGCAGAAAGTAAGGGCTCTGGTTTATTTAATGTAAAACGATAGGAGCTGAACAGCATGGACAGAGAGTCTTTCTGCCTCTTGCTTTTGTAACTTAGGAGCAGTGATGAAACAGTAATGAGCTGTCTGCCTGCTGCACCCAGCTCTCCCTTGTCGCAGACCTCATGGAGTGCTGAAGCCTGTACTTACCGTATTCCTGACTGCAGTAACTGAGACCGTGGAAAGCAAAATTGTGGGAATGGAAGGAGTACTGTGCAATCCAGAGGCCAATGGGCTGGAGTCTGTGGTGAGGCTTAATTGACTTCCTGGTAGAGAGGAACAGTGTGTTGGAGGACAGGGAATTTGCAGGTTGGGGGTTTCAGTGGGCCATCATTACGTTGCAGAACATAATGGTAGGGAACAAAACAGTGTGGGGAAAAGATAAAAAGGAAACAGGCCATGCGTATCTCAGGAAGGAGATATGTGTGCTAGGGCCATTGCTCCTTCTTTTCTTCTTCATATAGGTGGTGCAACCTCCAAGGATCTATAGATGACCTTCAGGAGAGCCTTGGATGCTGTGTACTGCACATTAAATTATAGCCCCCTTTTCATGATAGAGCATCTACCTTAAGTCAGATTTTTTTTTTTTGGTATGTGTATGTGTGTGTGTGTGTGTGTGTGTGTGTGTGTGTGTGTGTGTGTGTGTAGTGTGTATAGTGTGTGTAGTATGTGTGTGTGTAGTGTTTGGGAACAGTATTTCTCATAGCTCACTGTGCTGGAGTTTATTGTGTAGTCTAGACTGGCCTCAAACTCTTGGTGATTCTTCTACCTCTACCTCAGCCTCCTGAGTACTGGAATTATGGGCATAAGCCACTGTGCCCAGCTCTGAAGCCTGTCACTCTTAAAAAATGTTTAATTGTATGTAATAAAAAATGGTTTTGAGCCTTGGCTTGCCATTGGATATATATATATATGTATATATATATATATCTCCTCCATTTCCTCAGTATCAAGTGGGATCTCTTCCTGAATTTGTGGTGCTAAAGATGAAATGAGGTGAGGCTGGCTAAGCACATGGTATATGGTTTTGGCGCACAGTAGCATAGTAGCTACCCTCCCTGCCTCAAGTTTTTTTTTTGGTCTGGTCCTTTACTTTGAAGGACTGAGCCTCACAAATCCTTCCGAGAACTCCTTAGTGATGTGCACACTCCAGAAGACCACATCTTCTGAAGTGGCTTGTTAGAGGCTCTTTCCCATGCAGATTTGCAAGCCGAGTGTGTAAAATCACACGCTGCACTTGTTGCCTGGCAGCACGTGTCCCTGAGTGGTGGTACATGGCTTGCATTGTGATGTTATCAGTGCTGGAGCCCGCTGGCTGGACATGTACTGCCACTTGGGCTAGGGACTCCATTTCTCAGCAGAATACAGCCAGCAACTGTTAACTAGGGTTAACAGAAAATGACAAACCAGGCATGGGCAAGTGAGGCGCCAGAAGAGCAGCGGGACGTCCTTTGATTTGCTTCTGTTATTTGCATGTCTTTCTTGTGATGTCTGTGAAATGTTCAGAATGACAAAGTTTTTTAAAGACCTGCCGACTCCGCCTGGAAAATGTGAAAAACCTCCCGTTTAGAGACCTATTATGCCCAGCTAGCCTGCATTTTCTATATCGTTTTCTTCATTTTTTATTAATGCAAACATTTGCATGAAGACAGAACCCTTGTTTCTTAAAGAGTTCATCTGCTCCTGCTGCTCACTGGCCCTGCCATGCAGGAGCACAACAGAACCTTTGTTGTGCTCTCAGCAAAGCTGTTTATGAACGGTGGCTTACTGAAGACTGCTTCCTGTGCTGTGCACTTCCATTCTCTCAAAAAAGAAAATCGTTTTTAGGACTGAAAAGAATTTGGACTTTCTTTTATTTAAGCTCTGGATGTCCAATTGACAAGTAGTCCCCAGATTTGTGAGGAACTGGTAATTGCATCGAATGCAGTTTTTCACTTCACCTTGAACATAATGAAGCTCTTAGTAACAACAACAGGAACGCGTGCTTTCTCACTGGAATAGAGAGAAGGGCACTAAAAAGGCAATGTGAAGAGTGGCCCAGAAGAGGACAAAAGTAGCATCCTGCAAGAACTCTAACACTGTAACAGAGTGTTTTGGTCTGATGCTTCCCACCTGGGAGGTACTGGCCTGCAGTGGCTGCACTGAATAAAGACTAGCACCACAGTTTATAAATAGTGGGCGCAGTTTACATAGTCAGTCAGTAAACATTTGAATGACTATTGTGTGGACGATGCTGAGTGTTCCTGAGTGTTAAACAGGATAAAAGAGAAATGAGTCATGAGATCTATCCATCCTCAAAAGCAAGTGGTCTAACAAAAGGTGCTGCATATGGGTAGCAGGAATGAGGCGGGAGAAGGTGTCAGGGGTCTATCTAGAATAGGTGTTAGAGGGTTCAGAAAATGAAGATTGTTTCTGGTTGGAGCAGAATTAGGGAACACTTCCTGAGCACAATAGATTGTATTTGAACTAGGCATGGTGGAAAAATGTAGGGTTGATCGCCTATTACAACATTCCTAAAAGTAACGAGTCAAAGATTATTGGCTTGGTAAAATAGATCCAAAGTATGTTTTCATAGGGTATTGGAAGTGCTATACCATTACTGTAGATTTATGCTAAATGTCAGCATGAGTCTCATGAGTAAACTGGGGCCTCCCTGTCTAGCCTATGCTGTTCAGTTACTCATCCCATGCAGTCCCTGTGCACTTTGGCCTGGGCCTCTGGGGCATCTATAAATATCTACAATGGCCTCCTTTGCTTTTGTAACAGAAATAGAATGACTGGGATTACCAAGCATTGTTACAGCCATATCCATGAGCAGGCTGTAGACAGCGCTTAGTGGGGATTTGACAGGTGAGCCTGCCACTTGAAAAACAATCCCATCTTAAGACAGTGGAGTTCTCACAAGGCAAAGGGGCAGGGATCCTAAGACCATGAGTGTTTAGCCAATGTAGCTGAGAACTCATCAGTATTCTGTGGCGGAGAATGAGAAGCTCTTACTGTTTTATAAGTGCTAGTTATTTTTTAAAGAACTTTAAAATAAAATACCAGGTAAATTACAAAGGATTACATTAGTATCTTATTGACATTATCACTGACTTGAATCACATTGCCTAAGTAAAAACTTTATGAATTTAATCATGATGTGCAAATTGTACCCCGAGAACCACACAACTTGAGGTAACTATATAGAACAGCTAGTTTTTACCTTGTGACTTTATTGCCCTCTGCCTGACATAGCACTGTGAATGGTGTGTGGCCAACCCCAGGGTTGCCAGTTTATGGGTGTGGTTGGGTTTGAATCTACGACCTATGGTGCTTGCTGGAAAATAGATTTATGCAGGTTGACTTGATTAACTGTATTGTTCCTTTGATAACTATCCTTACAAAGTTTTTGTCACAACAGTTGTCACTTGGTTCTCCATGGGTTCCTTAGTTATAATTATGCGAGATGTAAATGTCACATTAGAGTCTTCTGTTCATGAACTACATTCTGTTATGATCAGCTAACTGAACAGTCCAAGTGCCGAATTGCTAGGGAAGCCTTTGAAAAGAGTTCTGTAGTTTCTGGTACTTGGAATTGCTGGACTCCAACCTACTAATTCTATATTATGAGATTTAGTCTGGAAATGCTTTGGCTTTGGAATTTAAGCACGAAGGCCTTAATTGGCATCCCCAAAATATATCACCAGTTTTAGGGAAGGAGAAGAGAGGGGAGGATTAATGGCTAACTGGAGACTGTTTGAATGTTGGGACTCTCAGTTCTGCACATGTATTAAGTGATACAGTGCCTCTTTGAGCTGAGCAAAACAGACTTGAGTTCTTTTTTTTTTTTTTAAGTTTTTCAAGACAGGGTTTCTCTGTGTAGCCTTGGCTGTCCTGGAGCTCACTTTGTAGACCAGGCTGGCCTGGAACTCAGAAATCCGCCTGCCTCTGCCTTCCAAGTGCTAGGATTAAAGGTGTGTGTCTCCACTGCCCGGTTGCTGGAGAGATGGCTCAGTAGTTAAGAGCACTGACTTCTCTTCCAGAGGTCCTGAGTTCAAGTCCCAGCAACCACATGGTGGCTCACAACCATTTGTAATGAGATCCGATGCCCTCTTCTGGTGTGTCTGAAGACAGCTACAGCACACTCAGACTTGAGTTCTTTTTTTTTTTTTTGGTTTTTTGAGACAGGGTTTCTCTGTGTAGCCCTGGCTGTCCTGGAACTCACTCTGTAGACCAGGCTGGCCTTGAACTCAGAAATCCACCTGCCTCTGCCTCCCAAGTGCTGGGGTTAAAGGCATGTGCCACCAGGCCAGGCAATTAACTATTAATGTAAAAGATTGCTCTTTGCTGGAAGGGAAATATGTACCTTTGGAAAATACCAAAGGGTACAGTGATTTTTATATTGTATTATGAAAGTTAACCAGACATTGAGTGAAAATAACAATGTGCATTCATATTTTTGTCATTTAGATAAAAACAAAGCAAAAACCAGAATGTGTATTTCTAAATATTTAGAAAATATTTTATTAATGCTGGGCAATGATGACACATGCCTTTACTCCCAGCACTTGGGAGGCAGGCAGATCTCTGAGGCCAGACTGGTCTACACAGTGAGTTCCAGGACAGGAAAGGCTATACAGAGAAACCCTGTCTCAAAAAAACAAAATAAGCAGACAAGAAGATTTTAAAATTTATTTTTAATCTATCTGTCTGTCTGTCTGTCCATCCATCCATCCATCCATCCATCCATCCATCCATCCATCCATCCACCTACCTACCTACCTACCTACCTACCTACCTACCTATCTATCTATCTATCTATCTATCTATCTATCTATCTATCTATCTATCTATCTATCTAGTGTGTGTATGGGCAGAGGTGTGAACATGCTACATGGTACATGTGTAGAGATCAGATGACAAATTTTAGAAGTTGTCACACTCAGTTACCCAAAGGCACACCAGAAGTCCATTCTTCCCTTCTACCATGTGGGACTTGGGGACTGCACTCAGAAGGCCAGGCGGGGTGGCAGCACCCTGCCTGAACCAGCCATCCTGCTAGCCCGCTTCTGTTCCTGCAAGTGCTGTTCTTAGGGTGAGGAGTGCGGCTCAGCAGGAATGCTTGTCTCCCATGTCCAAAGCCTCGGCTGCCACAAAACTGCCTGTGGTGCTGTACAAGCTCAGGCTGACGTGGAGGCAGGAGGATCAGCAGAAGTTCAAGGTCCTCCTACGTAGTGAGTTCAAGGCCTGCCTCAACTGTATGAGTCCCTGCCTCAAGAAGAAAAGAAAAGTTGAAAAAGGAATGGAGGTCCTCTTAAACTGACGAGAGTTGCGATTCATTGGCTAGTATGTAGCTTTTCTGTGTCACCTGAACCCCTAAGCAAAGTTAAAGTGTGTGATTCGAAAGTCAAGCCCTGTTTATTAAAGGTTAAAGACCTGCAAATAACACAACTGTCTAATTTACCCACATAAGCTTCTTTTCTAATGTTAACAGTGAAGAGCTAATAATACATGTGTGAAGGGACACATGGAAGATGTGGGGTCTTTCTGAATTTTTTCTCCTCCTCCCTCCTTGTTTTATTGAGACAGAGTTGTTGTACAGCTCTGGTTGGTCTTGAATTTGTAATAGTCCTCTTGCCTCAGCCTCCTGCGTGCTGGAATTACAGGAGTAAACTAACTTCCTCTTTGCTTTTGAGAAGTGAGGAAGTCGTTTGTATGGAAGAACTTCAACTTTAGTCAAATCCAAGTGTGAATCCTAGCTCTGCCTGATACACAGGCTTCAGCTGGCTCCCTGACCTTTCTCTGCTGCAAAAGAAACTGTTGCCTACTTCACTGAGCTGTGTGGGAATCAAATGTGCTCGTTTTTTTCTCATTTCCTCATCCCCTTTGGTCAAGGGCAATTGATTAAGTGTGGGCTAAGATCAAAGATGGTCCTATAGATGATGAAATAACAGAAACACTGCAGAACACACTGTTTCCTAGGACCAAGATAATACCAAGAAAGATGGAAGATACAGATAATAAACATAGAAATCTGGTAACTTGCTAATCCACTTAGCTATTTGTTTGTACTTCACAGGATCATATATTGGATGGTGCTAGTAATTTATAAAAAATACTAAACTTAAGACATAAGCAGTTTACAGGACAGGGTGGTGGCTAAGCGGATTTAGTTTCGTCATCCTTAAGAACAGTTTGAATTTATTTAGTTCAGCAGACATTTATTTGCGGTAGCCAGCATTTGAGCAAATGAACAAAAGAACAAAGAACAAAATGAACAAAAGAACAAAGAGTGCTTCAAAACAGGACTGCTATGAAAGGAAAGTTGGGGTTAAGATACATACACGTATATACTCTGCCTTTGCTTACAGCGCTATTTCCTTATATTTATTGATAGCATGTGTAGTAACTCATTAATATATTCCTGGTAAGACTTGTTTACTCAAGTGTTGAGACTGCTTTAAATGATAATTTAAAAATGAAAATGGTGTAACTGATGTAGGTGGAAATTTTAGACCCCTCAAGCAAGAATTTCCAAATGGGCTCCCTTATCATTTAATTGTGAAATTAACAGCTAGTACTTTGATGGTATTTATGTTTGGGAAGAGGGTAAAAGGAAACCATTTTGGACTTTCCCATGTAAATTGGGGCTTTCTGAGTAATTAGCAGCTAATAAGTGAATGCTTCCCACAAGTTTAAAAGAGGCAGCTAAAATGGGTATATGATTATGTAAAGTATTATAGATATAAAAATCTTTTTTGGTGTTTGTTTTTTGAGACAGTGTCTCTCTACATAGCCCAGGCTGTTCTGGAACTCACAGTGTAAATCAGGCTGGCTTCAGACTCACAGAGATCCACATGCCACTTTCAAGTTGCTGGAATTAAAGGCATGTGCTACCATGCCCAGTTGGTAGATATAAAATCTTATGTAGCCCCTAAATCTTTGAACATATTTTTCTTGAATGGATAAACAGAACTTTATATAAGTGTTCAGGAACCTAACGTTCATCACATGCTATGTAGCAGATGCTATACTGAGATTATTATATTATTGAATCCTTAATGTAATACCAGTGGTAGGTACTGTTTTTGAAGAATTAATTTCCAGAAAGAGCAGTGAAGTTAGGTAATTTGCACACATAGGTGGTCTGACTCATGTGTTCTGTTTTACTCTGTAAAGTCAGTATGTAGTAACAGCGGTATCATCAAGATGTATTACTTTTTGCATACTCCAAGTATTTTCTAATGCAGTAGTTTATTATCAGATAGATTTTTTAGTCCCAATTTTAAAGCAGTATAAAGAGGGCCCCTGCAGTCCAAAGAGGGAAGGTGATCAGCATAGTCTAAGTCAGCAGACTCAAGATGGTCCTGGTCCAGTCTCCATCACTTCTTTGGTTTGGGTAAGGATCAGGCAATGTTTACTTACACTTTGATTTACTTGGGTTTTCCTTTTAGCATGGCGAAGGTATAAGTGCCTATCTCAGACAATGCTGTCTGATGATGACATGTACAGCTAGGCATTCGTTAATGGGGATTTCAGGACAGTGAAGCTTTATTGGTACAGGTTGGAAGACTTAATCCTTATCATGTTGTGGAAGTCACAGCAAAGCAGGAGAGGAAAAGCCAGTCTGAACTGTGTTTCCTTCTCCAAAAAGGCAGCTCAGGTGCCCAGCTATCTTTCCCCTCCGGGGGTGCAGGTGCGCTGTTTGAATTCTTTAATCACTCACATAAATTAAAGCTTATTCCTTTGCATTTACAAAGAAGTACAAAGGAACACTCTCCACATTTACTGCCAGGCAAGAAGAGCCTTGGACTTACTGAGGTCTCATTGAAGTTTGATCAACTGTAAGGATTTTCCGGGGCTGGGTGGTACACTTAACCACAGAGAGAACACCAGACTGATAAGAGTGCAGGTAAGGACCAGGAAGAGCAATTAGAGAGAGCTTCACCTTGCTCTACGGCTGGGCGGAATTCCCACACAGTGGAGCTTCTCCCTCCTGTTTCTGTGGCTTTTTAACTCCTACCCTTCACCCAGATTAAAGAAAGAACGAGCACTTTCTAGTTCCACTTTGTGACCTGCGAAGGGGTGGGGTGAATATTTTGTAGTAGAGCAGTTCTTGGTTAGACACTCAGAAATCCATAGACAAGTCCTGACTTCACAAAGGTGCCGATTGGTATGCAGGCAGGGACAGGACAGAGAGGTGCTCACACACGTGACACCCATGTGTGTACACGTATGCCCACAGTTCACATAGACAGGACTGGACCACACCCCTCAGGTGATTTTGCTACACTCAAGCCTTATGTTCTATGTAAAATAAATGTGACTTTTATTTCTGTGGCTGGCTGTAAAGTGTTAGTGATGAGGCATTTTGAGGCGAGTGTGGATGTTTGAACAAGACAAACCTTGATTTTTTTAAACTCACGTTCTCTTACTACTAGCTGTGTAATCTTGAGTGAGTTGCTTTAATTTGTCAAGTCTCAGCTATCTTAACTGTAAAGTAGAAGTCCACAAATACCTATCATAAGATTGTTGCTAATATTAAATAAAATAATGCATTAGAATAATCAGTAAATTATCTGGAATATTGTTCAATAAGTTGAATGGGGGCTCAAAAATGGTAGGTGTTATTTGTAATATAGTAGACTAAGTTTCTGACTGGAAGATATTTATCTGGTATTATTAAACTGGTATGATCCCACTCCCCTCCAGTCTATTTAAAAAAAAAAAGTATTTTTTCCATTCCCGCAGCCCTCAAGATGAGAGTACTTTGATTCTGACTACTATGAAAATACTCCCCTGACTTTGAGTCCCTGGAGCTAGGGAGTAGAAACACCAGGATTTGTTTCTAAGAAGCTCTTTCCTTTTTGCTATCAAAGGGTTGGGGGAGGATACTGGATTCTTGTACTAGCCTTAGGTGGAGGTAAGTCATCAAAACCCACAGAGCCCGAGGAAGGAAGGGTTTTGTAAGATCAGTGTTAAGTGGAGAAAACAAAGGAAGGGAACATAGCAGCAGTGGAGAGGTGGCTGCATTTTAATATTAGTCCGGCTGTGTTTTTCCTCTCAGTTTAACATACTTGATTATGATGATTAATTTTTTGAAAGCAGAGCTAGAATTCGATGTAGATTATTTCACAGCTTTGTTCTCAAGACTACCTTACAAACATCTTTACTTCTTTTTTCTGTTTGTCTTCACTGTAGAACGAAATTACACAGCTTTGAACACTTGATAAAGCCTAAATCGAGAATAAATTAAGTAACTATTCAAAATGAAACTACAACAGGCAGTTACTCAAACCCAGGTCCTTCTAAAATTAATATACTTTTACACTAGGCTCAGAGGCACATGTCTTTAATCCCAATACTCAGGAGGCAGAGGCAGGCAGATCTCTTTGAGCTCTGGGCCAACCTAGTCTACATAATGATCCCAGACTAGCCTCCTGTTTCAAAAAGCCAAATGAACAACAAATTGTCCTGTCTGTCTGTCTGTCTATCTATCTATCTATCTATCTATCTATCTATCTATCTACCTACCTACCTACCTATCTATCTCTAAGACCATGTTTTTAAAAACATTAAATTATTAACATATGTTAATTATGGTACAAATTAATGGACTTTACTGTGACTTTTCTATATATGTATACATAATGCATTGATCATATTTATACTTTGTTCTTCTACCCTGTGTCTCACTCCCATTTGACCCTCCTCCTAGTCCCTAATAGACTCTTTGATACTTTGTTTTTCTGAGTTGAGCTTATCTTGACAAGCCTGTGATTAATTCACACATTTCCCAGTCACAACAAATGCAGGTTGTGTGTACACCTAATAAGTATATCTAATAAAGTCTTGCTGTTTCCTGAGGTTAATGATCCATACCTGTAACAGCCCTGAAGTCTTCATGGCCCTTAACCTTTTCCAGTGATGTTTTAAAATTAAATCTGAATCAGATCATCCATTCCTGAAATACATTTTGACCATGCACAGATGGGAAAGGATGGAAGATGTAGAAGAAACAGCTTGCAGAAAAGAGTGGAGCTGAAGCTCTTAGTTACTGAAAACAAGAATGGAAGGTGGGGCTGACAGCTAGTCAGGTCTCAGTAGGTCATGTTCTGCACTCATTTCTTTCATAGCTCAGTTAGGGGCAGCAAGCTTTGTCTCTAATCTAGTCCACTCCCCCAGGGCAGAAATAGCACCTTGACTTACATGGCTTCTCATTGGGATTGAGAGAACTTTTTGTCTTTTTTTTTTTTTTTTAAATCTCTTCCATTTTCTTTCTTTTTTTCTATTTGCAGCTCAGAGACATGTCCTCACGTACATGGAGGATGCAGTATGCCAACTGCTGGAGAACAGGGAGGATATTAGCCAGTATGGCATTGCCCGGTTCTTCACTGAATAGTGAGTATAAGAATGCTTTGCTAATTGGGCAGGCACAAAAGAAGTACTTGGAAGCAGGCAGGATACAGGAATGTGGTGGTTTGAATAGGTTTGGCCCCCATAGATTCATGTGTTTGAATTCTTGGCCCACAGAGAGATGCACTACTTGAGGTTATGACCTTATTGAAGGAGGTGTGGCCTTGTTGGAGGAAATATCCATTGTGGGGATGGGTATTTATTTATTTATTTATTTATTATATGTAAGTACAGAAGAGGGCGTCAGATCCCGTTACAGATGGTTGTGAGCCACCATGTGGTTGCTGGGATTTGAACTCAGGACCTTCAGAAGAGCAGTCGGTGCTCTTAACCACTGAGCCACCTCACCAGCCCCGTGGGGATGGGCTTTAAGGTCTCCTTTGCTGAAGTTCTGCCCAGTGTGGAATCCAGTCTCTGCTTGGCTGTCTTCTGATCAAGATGTAGAACTCTCAGCTCCTCCAGCACCATGTCTGCCTGCACACTGTCTTGCTTCCTACCTTGATGATATTGGACTAAACCTCTGAAACTATAAGCCAGCCCTAATTAAATGTTAGCCTTTGTAAGACTTGCTTTGGTCATGGTTTCTACACAGCAATAAAACAAAGTTGGTATCAGGAATGGCGTATTGTTGTGATAGGCCTGACAATGATTTGGTTGGAGGAATGTGGATTTTGGGACTTTGAATTAGGAAAGTAATGGAATATTTTAAGTGGGGCTTAATAGGCCACACTAATAAAAGTGTGGAAGACAGTGGTGCTGAGGGTGATTTAAACTGTGGGAGCCTGGCTCAAGAGGTCCAGAGGAGAAGAATTTTAGTATGTTGCCTAGAGATCTTTCTTGTGATATTTTGGTGAAGAATGTGTCTGCTTTTTGCCCTTGTCTGAATAGTCTGCCTGAGGCTAAAGTGAAGAGATTTACACTACTTATATTGACAAATCTTAAAACAGCCTAGCATAGACTCTGTCCTGTGAACAGACAAAATGTCCTTATGAAGAGCTTTTTGATCAAATGTAGCAAGCTGAGAAAGGAAAAATACAAAATGTATGGTTCAAGGGTTAACGGGTTACCAAGAAGTGGAATGGAACCAAATCCTGTGCTCAAGGAGATAAACAGGCTAAGGATATTAATTGGAATTAAGGGAATGGTGACCTAAGAGTAAGATCCCCCTAGCTAAGCTTCTATTTTGTGAAAAAGATGTTCCCCAAGGGACATTGCCACCTATTCTAAATAAACAATGCATTTACATGTTGGGCATTATTATAACCTGGTTATTTTCTTTTTCTTTCTTAAAATATTATTTATTTATTTTTCTTTATATGAGTACACTGTAGCTATCTTCAGACACACCTGGTGTCTCAGAACCTGGTGTCTTGCTTATGTTAAACAATTATTCTACCATTGAACCATTTTCCCAGCCTTAAAACTAGATGTTTTTATACACTGGAATTTTAAGTTTCCAGGGGATAAACAAGTTTCTTGGGGAGAGAGCTAGTCTCCTCACACAGTCCTCTCCAGGATGCTGAGGTAGAGACAGGGCACTTGTTCTCATGGTGTGGGCTGAATCGGCCGAGGTGGGCAGAGGATAAAGCCTGAGATTGCATAGCCGTGTTTGCCTTTATGGACCTGACAAGGTTCAAGTTTCTAGGCCATTTAATCTGTACCAGCTCTTTGGCTGCTCTTTGCCAAGTGAAATACGAGTCACCTGGGGAATGTTCTTCCTGGGCTTCTTTCATTCATCCCTACCCCCATCTCCTTTATATATCTTTCCACTGTTCTGCAGGAGTCTTGTGGATAGGCATCATTTCTTTTCATCTTTCTTTTTCCAGCATTGATGTGGTGTGCACTAGCTTGTAAAGATGTTGGTAAGAGTGTTAGTAAACATGTCTTGAATTGGTAACAATCTTCATTTTATGCTCTGGCATACTTGTCTACTACTCTTATTCTTGATCCTCTTATACTATTTCCTCCCCAAACCCTATCTACTGTTGATTTCTGAGGCAGAATATAGAGAAAGCTCTATATTCCTCTCTTCAAAAATTGTGTACAGTGTATCTTTAGTATTTCAAAATCAGATTTCACTTGCCTGTGTAAAGGACACTGAACTCTAGAGAGCCAATATGCTGTTGGCTCTTGGTAGGTTTTGAGTTGTTTGTTTATTTATTTGTTCATTTTAAAGATTTACTTATTTATTTTATGTATGTGAGTACACTGTAGCTGTACAGATGGTTGTGAGCCTTCATGTGGCTGTTGGGAATTGAATTTTTAGGACCTCTGCTCACTCTGGTCAACCTTGCTCGCTCCAGTCGGCCCTGCTCACTCAGTTCCTGCTTGCTTAGACCCAAAGATTTATTTATTATTAAACATAAATACGCTGTCGCTGACTTCAGATGCACCAGAAGAGGGTGTTAGACATCATTATGGATGGTTGTGAGCCACCATGTGGTTGCTGGGATTTGAACTCAGGACTTTTGGAAGAGCAGTCAATGCTCTTAACCTCTGAGCCATCTCGCCAGCCCGTGTTTGTTTTCAATTAATCTACTAATACACTGTTTAAAAAGAACTCAAGATTTTTTTTCATAATATTGATGGAAACCTAGTTGCCAATCAAGCTGTTTCTTTTTCTTAGAAAACTAAAATTTATATAAGATATGTAAACAGTACATACCTGACACCTGTACAACTCTGGCTCAAGGTAAGTTATTTTGATATGTGAAAAGTATCCCAGCATTAAAGCAATAAAGACATTTAAAAAAAAAAAGCCTTAAAGCTTTATACCTGAATGGGAAGTAGTAGCGGTGGTATTCAGAGGGCACCAAATGATGTGAGTGAGGCTGTACTTTGTGAATGTGATTTATCTAGTGACAATGCCCATGTTCATGGACAGGTTCATAGTGATTCGTAAGAGAAGATTGCTACTGTATGGAGAAGCTGTTCTCTTCTGGCTAACCTGAGTAGACTTCTGAACACCAGGCTGAAATCACCTCACATTTGAGATGAGTTGAACAAAGCTTCATGTATTCAGCACTAATAATGATGGCAACAGTGTGCAGTTCTTAAACTCCACTGTGCTTCCTCTGCTCCAGTTCTTTGAACTAGGCATCATTATTGCCCCTATTTTATTGATGGAGGCTTCTCAGTTTAACTGTAGAATAGCTTCAAGTTCAATAGCTAATCGTTGTCAGAGTTAAGAAATGAAGCATCGGGGTTGGCGAGATGGCCCAGCAGTAAGAGCACTGACTGCTCTTCCGAAGGTCCTGAGTTTAGAGCCCAGCAACCACATGGTGGCTCACAACCACCCGTAATGAGATCTGACACCCTCTTCTGGTGCGTCTGAAGACAGCTACAGTGAATTATACAGGAGTGAGCAGGGGCTGGCAGAGGTCCTGAGTTCAATTCCCAGCAGCCACACACATGATAGCTCATGGCCATCTGTACAGCTATTAATAAAATAAATCTTTAAAAAAAAAGAAGAAAGAAAGAAGTGAAGCATCACCTGCAGTGTTACAAGGTCTGCTGCTCTCTCCTGCCTCCAGTTAGCTGTCCTTCCTAATGTTACAGGAAGCCTTTACATTAATTATTTTTTAAGTCTCTTATTGTTTGGACAACTCTTGAATTCTCCCTGAGAGCTACATCATCCAAGCTTATCATGTAGCCTTGTCTGGTAGCTGATGGCCTTTGGGGAGATCAATTAGAGCTGTCTTTAAATAACAGTAAGCATGACTTTGTAAGAGCACATAATCATGTATACTTCCATCTCGCCACACCCACGCCTTTCCATACATTGAGCGATGGGTGTTTCTCAGAGGCCTTTCTGTTGGTTTGACCTTTCACCTATAATGTCGCTTTGATTGTTCATGTTTGCAAACAAGTCCCTAAGTGAAAGGTCTCGAATGAGGGGTTCAAAATGGATGCTGAGAGAGATTGTTGGGGACATGGGGTTTTTTAAAAGAGTTAACTCCATGGACACACAGACAGATAGACAACAGCATAGCAGGGGTTCTGAGGAGAGGAGGTCAGGGCCCACATGGCAGAAGTGTTCTTACATTTTTCTGAAAATGGTGTGGTCTTACAGCAAAAGCCTGTAGCCTGGTTCTCTAATATCCAGGCAGGAGACAGGGACTTTGTTGGGGAACAGGATATATCGCTACCAGTACCCCCTTTGATGAATACTTATTTCCCCAAGTGAGAGATTTTGGTACCTGGAAGTCTGTTAGCTAGGGACTCAGGACATTGTGTCAAAAGGATGCCCTGTTGTTCTCTGTGAATGTGAAGGGCTGCTGAGTGTATTGGGCCTGAGCAGCATCTAGATTCTATCACTGCATTCTTACAGTATACATCCCAGCAAATCTTAATAAACTGTAAAACAGTGGCTGGCCAGCACTGTGTCTGTCTTCAAGACTGAGCACTAGAGAACTTGAAAGCAAGAAATTATCCCCAGAGGATCTACCTCTGTGCTGTGTGAAATGTCTACCTTTGAATGTTGTCCTCCAAACAGGAAGGTGAAAGGAATTCATATTTGAGGGGCTTCTATAAGAATGGACAAGTCTGCACTGGGCCAGTGTCTCTGAAGATATGCATCCAAGAAAATGGGATGAAGTCGCTGTGACTTAGAGACCACAGCACAACATGGCCAGGTTCTTGTGGTAAGGGTAACAGGAGAACTGTGGCTTCTTAAGACATTGGAAAATAATGATGGGAGAAAGAAAGAAAAAAGGCTGGAATTTGAGAATGGCTATCAGGATTGGGGGACCATTTTTCACAGCTAATTGATAGTTACAGCCCTGTGGCATCAGGGAGCTTGACCTCCACATCCTAATATAGAAAACAGCAATGCTGTGGTCTTGGTCCCTGGGCCAGGGGTCTTTTTGTCTTTGTGTTCATTTTCATTTTCCATGCAGCTCCCATGCTGACTGCTTCAGCTGCAGGGGGAAGAAGTACATAAACTCCTTCATTGGTAGAAGTTTATTAAACTCTTTTTTAGATTTATTTTGACTTTTATGTAGGAATGTTTTGCCTATAGGTATGTATATATTGTGTGTGTTCCTGGTACCTGCAGAAGTCAGAAGAGGACACTGGATCCCCTAGAACAAGAATTATAAATGTTTGTGAGCCACCATGTGGGTACTGGGAAGGGAATCTGGATCCTCTGCAAGAAGAAGTGCTCTTCCGTGCTAAGCCACCTCTCCAGCCCTGATAGAGCTTTGTTTTAAAGATAAAATCATAAGCCAGCATTTACTTCAATTCCCACTTTATTTTAGTTTTTCCAAAATAGGGTCTTGGTCTCATGTAGCCCAAGCTGGCCTTGAACTCACTATATAACCAACTGTGACCTTGAACTTTTATTTTTAAAAAATTTACTTTTTATTATTTTATGTGCATGCGTGTTTTGTCAGCACGAGTGTCTGTGGCCCACATGCACACCTGCATGAAAAGAGTATCAGATTCTCTGAGACTAAGTTATGGATGGTTGTGAGCTAGCATGCAGGTGTTAGGAATTGAACTTGGGCCCTTCTGCAAGAGCAACAGGTGCTCTTAACCACCAAGCCCAACCTTGAACTTCTGATTCTCCTTCCTTCACCTGAGTGCTAGGATCACAGGCATGTGTTCTGCCTTGGATTACTCTGTATGCTAGATAAACACTTTACCAACTACTGAGCTACATCACGCTACAGACGGCCTCTCAGTAGCTGTGTTTGAGTACTTGCTTTGTACTTCTGTGTACTTGGCAATGGCCTCTATCAGGAGAGAAGACAAGGTGCATACCCGTACAGTCAGTGTGAACAAAGTGATGATGTAAGAGCCATTTTTGGTGAACACTTTGTGCTAAGCACTGTTCTCAGCATACACTGTCATTTAATTTCCACACACTTCTGAGGTAGTATACCAGTATTAGTCTCATTTCAGGGAATTCAGATACATAAAAGTAACATTCTGAAGGTTATACACTGGTAACTCTAATGAGATAAATAATAAGTAACCAGGGTTATATGATTTATAGGATGCCGTGAAGACTCTTGGAGAAGACATTGAGAGCTAGTACCAAGAGACAGGAACATATTTCACAGGCTATCCCCTTTCTCTTTGTCTGCCTTGATTACCTACTCTGCCTGTGTAAGGAAAGATAATTTTCTTTTACTTTATGTGCTACTGTGTTCTTGGCAGTGGCTCTAAGGGAACATGCCAAAGTGCATGCCCTTGTGGACTTAATGTCTTAAAAAAAGAGCGACTCTGTAGCCTTGCTCAGATTTGATTTAAAAAAGAAATAAAGCAGTCAGAAAAATTACTTGTGCTATCTTTCATGTAGTCTAAGTGTGGAAACGGGAGGCATTATTTATCAGGTTTTAGGAAAGGAACAATTTCATTTTAAGACACAATAATTATCAGAATTCAATTGAGAAGTTGAATGCTTTTTTGGGTTACTATCATAAAAAGTTTCAGTATCAAATTTCTTCTTTTATTGTCCTGATTAGGATAAATCCATGAAATGCAAATCTTATTAATTTACTCATAGAAGAAAAAAATCCCAATAGTACATATTCATAAATCACTGACTATATAATTCTAATGAAGCAGTCCTTGGATAGAAAATATAGAATACAGGGGTTGGAGAGCACTCACTGCTCTCGAAGAAGGCCTAGGTCCAGTTCCCTGCATTCTCGTAGCAGCTCACAACAGACAGCTCACAACTGGCTGTTCCTCCAGTCCAACAGGACCCAACTCCCTCTCTGAGCCTCTGTGGGTACCACTGGGCACTATACACATGACATAATAAACACAGATTGTGTCTTCTTTTATAAGACAGGTAGTCTCAAGGCCTATGAACAGTCTAGAACAATCAGGGCAGCCTTACTCAACATTTCCCATGTAAGTGCTGCTGTTTTGATTTGTCCTGTGCCCATGGCAGCAGAGGGGCAGAGAACTGGGGCTCAAGAAACACAGCAGAGACTTCCAAGCTCATGGCTTTGCATCAAGGATGGGCATAAGACTTCCCTGAGCCATTTCTGTCTTATGTTTTCTCTACTTGTTGCTGTTAAATTAAGTCAAAATGTGGTGTAGTGAAGTAATAGTGACTGATCCTATTACAGGCTCCTTCTGAGAGCCAGCCCCCTCCTGCCTTTTTCCATTCTTCAGCTCTTAGCTAGAGTTGACACATTGTAACAGAAAATTACCCATTTCTCATTGTCAGCAGCTGGATTCTCAGAGACTCAGAAAGGCCAGGAATAGATTTTGCCTTGAGTTAAAGCAGAACTATCCTATTACTTGTCCAGACACTCCTGTTAAACTGCCATTTGTGAAATACATAGAGATTTCTGGTTCTTTTCTGTATTAGGAGAGGTTTGCTATGGCAGATACACTCCAGGGAGCCATGGTGGGGAGTTAAGAGTCACCAGAATCTATTTGATGCTGAAAGATTCAGAGTCATTGAGGATCGAAGAACTGCCCATTTGTGTGAAGCCCATCTTTCTTCTTCAGGCCCTTCATGACACCATTACAGGAAACCATCCAGCAAGCAGCACTTGACCTGGCGACCCAGGAAGTGATTTCACAGCCTACTGCTCTCCTAACTCATTGAGAATGCAGAGTCAAAGGTTAGAGAAGTAGTAACTGGCCCTATTTCCCTCTGTCAAGAAACACATGATTATACCCTCCCCCTTTCCTAAGTTAAGAGGAACTCAGCTGTTAGGAAACCAGGAAGAGGAAATGAAGGCTGAAGGCCTCATAAGGCTACCAATAACAGTTCTGTTTTTCATGGGAACTGCTTTTGCAAATAGCTAGTATAAAATTTAGATGTAATTCTTCACACTGTAATATTTCTCCTTAGAGAAATAACTTGATTTATTGCAATCTATAAATCACTTGAAGGACCTTTACTCAGTCGGAGCCCTCATACTCCGTCTCTATCATGACTCTGCGAATTCCCTGAGTACCCTATGGCAGTCAAGTAGACTCACAAATCTGGATCAACAAATGTGCTATACTATTAATAACATAAAGCAGCCTGTCAGAAGTTAACAAATGTGATTTTATCAACAGAGCAATTTAAGTTCTTTTGTGCTTTTAATTGTCTCCATAATTTTCCCAGAACTCCCAAAGCTCTTTGGTGGTAGGAACAACCTTGGCACAAGAACTGGAGAGAACAGCCTGGTGCTTGAAGCAGCTCTTTAAAATGAACCGGGATGGGGTGGCGGACACAGAGAATAAAGGACAATTCTGATTGTGGTTGCCACACAGCAGTGGCTCTTCCCAGAGAAGGGAAGTGAAAGGGAAATGAAGGCCCCTGTGTTTCTCGAATTTATTGGGAGTGTTTGCCTAGTTACAGCACATGTGTCATTGTAGCCAAGGACCTGCCCCAAACAAATTTTTTCTCAGCATCTCTCAGAAGGGTCAGGATCAACCTATTTCCTACCTGAGGCCAGAACTTTGGTTCCTTTCTTTGACTATCAGATGTGGATGCTGTCTTATCAGAGAATGCCTGTAAGTTTATTTGGGGTAGAAGATTCCAAGGACGCTGAGTTCTGGGCTGTGACAGTAAAGAATACTTGACTGCTGTTCCTTCATGATTATGGAAACAGCCTTTAATTCTTCCTTTTGTCTTTTTTATTTTTATTTTTTCTTCCCGAAATAGGGTCTCATTATGTGTCCTAGAACTTGCAGCAATCTTTCTGCCTCTGCCTCCCAAGTGTTGGGATTGCAGGTGTGCCTCGTGTGCGTCATGCTTGGATTCCTTGCCATGCCCTTAAGGGCCATCAACAATAAATGCCTTAGTTAATGTTTCTGGTGTGATTTTTTTCCAGCTCTAGATTATTACCAGGGATGATAATACCTGTTTCATGTGACAATTAAGCAAGTTAAATGACATATAAAGCAAGTCAAATGACACATAAAGTATCTAGTCATGTCCAGTTAGCTTTCATTATGTGCAGTTTGCTTCTGGTCTAGCTGAAATTGGCTTCTTCTGCCTTGTTATTTCTTAGAAAGTAATAATCTTCGTCTTCTTCCTCTTTGAAACTGAAGTGGTCTCAAGGTTGAGGACTCTCAGTCACCTCCTGTTTTATAATAGACCCTCAGTCTTCCTCACCCTACATTTTGTGTACTTTTAAGATCCAAACAGCTTGTGATTTGCCTCGTCACTATTAGCTGCTTGGTGTCAGCCAGTCTATTGCTTATTCAGATAACTGTCTAACAGAGCTTCTGTCTTGCTAAATATACTTATTTGTATTTTTTTCTGTGCATTGTTGTGTTTGTGTGAGGGTGTCAGGTCTCTGGAACTGAAGTTCAGACAGTTGTGATCTGCCATGTGGGCCCTGGAATTGAACCTGAGTCCTCTGGAAGAGCAGCCAGTGCTCTTACCTGTGGAGCCACCTCTCCAGCTCTCTCCTTTTGTTTTCTTTTTTCTTTTTTTTCCTTCCTTCTCTTTCTCCTTCCCTCTCTCCTCTCTCTTCCCTCCCTCCCTTCATCCTTGTTCTTCACTTATTTCAACATCTATACCCAACTTCCTCTGCCTCTTAAGATTAAAAACCGTCAAGGTGTAATGGGAGACCTGAGGTCCAGCCTTCTGGTTTGTGCTCTTCACTCTGGCTGTGCTTTGTTAGGGTAATGGAAAGCAGACCTTCTCTCCTGAGGTCCTTGCTCCTCATGCTGGCAGGCAGACTCTAGCCTCTGAGCAGTTGGAATGAATTGAGAAACCACAGAGCCCAGAGAGAGCATTATGCAGGCAGTTCCACACAGGGGGAATCTATTTACACCACACAAGTTGCCGTTTACATGTGTGGATAATTGTTTATCTGCACACTTTCATACTTCACCTAATATGTAATACACATGCCCTGTCAAGAGGGTTTAACTAAGAACTGTTATCTCCAGATTGCCCTGGACATCCAGGGGATACTATGGAAATTTTGATGTAAAAACCACCTTTTAAAGAGAGTGTTTTTCTTAGTTCAATCTGATGTTTAGAATTTTAAACCACACAAGTATGATCCCCAAACACTGTTTCTTGCATATTTTCTTGACTAAATGTTTTTCTTCATTCCTTTGCCATACAGTAAGTATTGTGACAAAGCATCATGTATCAGTAGGAATTTACCTCTAAAGAACTGTACTCTTGCTGAGGATAATGTTTACAGAGGAGCAGACAACGGATCACAGCACGTGATCAGATCTTCTGCAATAGCAGTAAGTTATGTAGACCAGTAAGCTAAGAGTTGAGAACAAGGGGAACGAATGGGTATTAGTTAAATAAGAGCAGTTAAGTAGGGCAACACTGAGGAGCTTTTCTTCATTGAGAAAGACAAATAGAATTTAGATAGGGGGGAAAGGGGGCCTTAATATGGCATGAAAGCACAGTAGCATAATGGTTAAGAATAGAGACTTTGATCTTTGTTTGAGGGCTGGCCAGTGTGGTTTGGGCAGGTTGCTTAGCTTCTTTTACAAAACAGTGAGATTCATACATAAAAATATGTTTGTACCAAATTGTTGGAAGGAAGGATTAAATTAGATAATGGATGTGAAGGGCTTGTTGTTCTGCTTAAGGTCTAATGAGTGTTGGATAAGCTCTGGTCTGTCACTGCTGACACTACTTCTCACGCATTTACTGAGTGAGTACCTCCTGTACCTTACCCAGTATTGTAGATACTAGGGATGTAGCAGTGAGCAAAACAGGAGGAATCCCAACCCTCATGGAGATTCTACTCTGAAATTGTCATTCTTTATTTTATGTGTTTTGCCTCATACATGTACATACCTGGTGCCTGACAATGTCAGAGGATGGCTTTGGACCCCTAGAACTGGAGTTAGGGATGCTTGGGAGCCTCCCTCCTACTTCTGGGAACAATATCTGCATCCTCGAAAGAGTAGCTAAGTGCTTTTAACCACTAAGCCATCTCAGCAGCACCTGAATATTGTTTTGATCCCACCTGTTTTTATGTGTATATAATAATGTTAGAGTTATAAAAAAATGTGGAATTATTGAGCTGATCTCATCCCTCTACTCAGCTGCATCAGTGATACATCTTCCAGAAGCAGGATGAAACTGTCAGTGTCAGTAACTGACTAGCAGGAAGCTCAGGCTGTGCTGTGGTCTGGGGTGGTACACTTCCCTAGTATGAGCGGTGCTCTGGGTGGGTCAGCAGCACTGTAAAGCAGCTTGCCAACCATAGTCCTTGTGGGGCTTTCATGTGTTTGAAGGGCAGTTTCTGCTTACTATAAAATACAGGTAGACACAGTTTTTACCTATTTCTGTTGAGAGCTGCAGCTTATGTTTGCCTCTTAGAGCAAACATTTGGGGTTTTTTTGTTTGTTTGTTTGTTTGTTTTGTTTTGTTTTGTTTTGTTCTTAATCTCTGCCTATGTTTCAAGTGTCCCTTCTTTGGGTTTTTAGCAGTTTTGACATTCTTTGAGTAGTTTGATTTTAAAAGTATATTTAAACAATTTGCTGTTTAGTGCTTCTTGAACCTGTAGCTTGGTGTCTTACTTTATTTTTTTTACATTTATTTGTTTTGTGTGTGTGTGAACTCCCACATGGTCACATGTTCCGCACTGCATGTATGGAGGTCAGAGGACAAGTTGAGGGAGTTATTCTCTCCTTTCAGCACACCATGAGAGTTGTGCAGGCTGCACCCAGGCCATCAGGCCTGGCAGCAAACACCTTCACTCACCGAGTCATCTTGATGGCCGCAGCTTGATTATTTGTTTTGTTTTTAAGTCAGTTTTGGTAAATTTTCAATTAAGAGCTATTCAGATCTACTTCTGTTTTTCTCTCTATTCTTACTTCTTTAGGGATTCCAATTATGTAAGCATTAGACCTCCTCAGAGTATCTGTGTCTTCTGTACTTCTTTTGCATTTTCCTTCATTTTGTCTTTTAGGTTTTATTTTACATATTTTATTTTCTAGTTCATCAGTTCTTTCCTCATTTGTGTCTAAATGCTATTATGTCCACCTACCAAGTTCTTAATTCTGTTATTGTGTTCTTTGGTTCAGTAATTTCCACTTAGGCTAGGCATGGTGGCAGCTCATTTTCGGAATCGTAAGATTCAGGAATCTGAGACAGGAGGATTTCAAACCCAATATAGAGACAATCTCAAGACCTCATATTTTTTTCCTATTTTGTACCTTTCATTGCCAGTTTCTTTTTGTTGTTGTTGTTTTGGTTTGGTTTGGTTTTTGTTTTTCGAGACAGCATTTCTCTACGTAGCCCTGGCTGTCCTGGAACTCATTCTGTAAATCAGGCTGACCTCGAACTCAGAAATCACTCTGTAAATCAGGCTGGCCTCTGCCTCCCAAGTGCTGGGATTAAAGGCGTGCACCACCACTGCCCTGCACTAGTTTCTTTACTTATTCTTTATATATATATATATATATATATATATATACATATATATATATATATATTACTTTTCTTTTTTTAAAGATTTATTCATTTATTGTATGTAAATACACTGTAGCTGTTTTCAGACACTCCAGAAGAGGGCGTCAGATCCCATTACAGATGGTTGTGAGCCACCATATGGTTGCTGGGAATTGAACTCAGGACCTTTGGAAGAGCACTTGGTGCTCTTAACCACTGAGCCACCTCACCAGCCCTCTTTATTTATTCTTGTTTTCTAATTTGCTCAAGCCCAGTAAAGCATGGGTTATAGAATCCATATCTGGATTTGCTGTGGGCTTATTTATTTTATCTCTAATATATCTTTTTCTAATTCTGTTGTTTTACTTTGTAGTCTACTGTTCCCTTTAGTTGAGTGGTGCTTATTGGATATGAAAACACTGTGGAGACAATGGCATTGAATGACGTTTGTTATCTTCCTCAGAAGATATCCATCTGCTTTGGCAGATCCCTGGGTGCTAGCTCTCCTGGCTTCCCTCAGCCCCATCAAGTGCTGGAATGATTTGAAGCTAGGCAAAACTATCCAGGAGAGGTGGTTTCTGGAGAGCAGAAGAGCAGTATGGCTTTACTGGCGTCTGTCCCCCAGCCTCAGTGCATCCTGGACTCCACTGCTTTGCCCTCCAAAATTAAAAATCATATGAAAACTCAAAAACTTAAACTGTAATTTAAAAGTAGTAAGTACATAGTCTATCAGCTGCACCTTCTACAACTAGCAGAGGCTCCTGGCACTACCAAAGGACATAGTGTGCCACAACTTGTAAAATGATAGCAAGCTTGTGTGATATTGTGAAATGTCCAATAGAGTTGTAATGTGATAGGAACTGAGATTTCTGCCATTGACAAAGTCACAAGTACAACAGGAATCTGTGCTGACATTCAAAGTTAAAGGAAATGCTAATACTTCTCAACTAGAAAGTAGTAAAAATATAGAAAAATTTACCTTTTCAAGTTTGTGGAATTCTTGAATTCAACCCATGAACCTTTGTCTTTGGAAGCCCTGCCCATGGGTATAAATGGCCACAAATGCTTGGCTTACTTCTCTAGATTTGATTCTTTCATAACCTGGCCTTGTCATTCTTTTTTTATTGGATATTTTCTTTATTTACTTTTTAAATTGTATCCCCATTCCTGGTTTCCCCTCCGAAAAAAAACCCTATTCCCTCCCCGCCTCCTCCTGCTCACCAACCCACCCTCTCCTGCTTCCTAGCCCTGGCATTCCCCTACATTGGGGCAGGAAAGCCTTCACAGGACCAAGGGTCTCTCCTCCCATTGATGACCAACTAGGCCATCCTCTGCTACATATGCAGCTGGAGCCATTGGGTCCAACCATGTGTATGTACTCTTTGGTTGGTGGTTAAGTCCCTGGGAGCTCTGGGGGTACTGGCTAGTTCAAATTGTTGTTCCTCCTATGGGGCTGCAAACCCCTTCAGCTACTTGGGTCCTTTCTCTAGCTCCTTCCTTTGGGACCCTGTGCTCAGTCCAATGGATGGCTGTGAGCCTCTACTTCTGTATTAGTTGGGCACTGTCAGA
>NW_022196897.1:77474609-77476611 GCF_008632895.1 Mastomys coucha | reverse complement strand
ATCGAAGTATCCACACTTTGGTCTTCCTTCTTCTTGAGTTTCTTGTGGTTTGTGGATTGTATCATGGGTATTCTGAGCTTCTGGGCTAATATCCACTTATCAGTGAATGCATACCATGTGTGTTCTTTTGTGATTGGGTTACCTCACTCAGGATGATATTCTCTAGATCCATCCATTTCCCCAGGAGTTCCATAAATTTATTGTTTTTAATAGCTGAGTAGTACTCCATTGTGTAAATGTACCACATTTTCTGTATCCATTGTCATTCTTCATTGCCTTGAAAACAGCCCTCTGACAACTTCAAACATATGTCTCTTAAAAGTAGAAGGGAGACCACGACAGGATGTGATGGTCAGATAGTGGAACTAGAGAGGGTAATGAGGAAGGAAGGGGGACAGTATTTTGGAATCTAGATTTAAAATACACACACACACACACACACACACACACACACACACCATGAAAACAAAAGGGGGCTATTTAGTTCAGGGGAAGGTAGGATGGATAAGCAAGGTACAATGATATATGTGTATGAAAACATGAAAATATTATTTTGCATACTAACTGTGCTGGCTAGGTTTATGTGAAATACACACACACACACACACACACACACACACATCTCCTGAGAGGAAGGAACTTTGACTGAGAAAATGCCTTCATAAGATCAGGCTGTAGGCAAGCCTATAGAACATTTTCTTAATTAGTGATTGATAAGGATAGCTCAGCAATTGTGGGTAGCTGATGGTATCATACCCCTGGGCTGATGGTCCTGGGTTCTGTAAGAAATCAGGTTGGGGGCTGGAGAGATGGCTCAGCAGTTACAAGCACTGACTACTCTTCCAGAGGTTCTGAGTTCTATTCCCAGCAACCACATGGTGGCTCACAAGCACCTGTAATGGGATCCAATGCATTCTTCTGGTGTGTGTTTGAAGACAGCTACAGTGTACTCATATAAATAAATATAAATAAATCTTTAAAAAGGAAAAAAGAAAGAAAGAAATCAGGTTGAGCAAGCCAGTATTCCTCCATGGCCTCACATGAGCTCCTGCCTCAAGATTCCTGTCCTGGTGAGTTTCTGTCCTGACTTCCTTGGTTGGTAAACAGTGGTGATGAAGCATAAGCCAAATAAACCCTTTCCACCTGCCCCAAGTAGCTTTGGGCGTGGTGCTTCATCACAGTATAGTAGCCCTGACTAGGACCGTAGCTTAAAGGGCTAATAAAAATGTGGGGAAGAGCAGAACCATCTGCTTTCAATGATTTATTTACTTTTTCTCAGCCAGGAGGGTTAGGTTGAATTACCTAGTCTATATTTACTGGAAGAAGAATTCCATTAGAGTTTGTGTCTTAGTGGAATATAATTATATTAGCAGAAATAGGAACTATTCATTATAAGGGGTTATTAAGGAGTCTAATTTGATTTATGAAGGACTAGTACAAGCTGAAAAGCAAAAGACAGGAAGTACATGATTACAATATGGATAAGGCCAGTTGGTGAAAGGTTCAATTTATATTGGAGAAAAAACAATGGTAAAAGCAGTTATCTTATAAATGCCAGGAAATAAACTTCCCGTCTGGTCTTCTTTTCATTTTTTAAAATTGGTAGCTATGTGGTAAGCTTATACTGAATATCAGACACTGTGCCAGGCATGGATCTCAAGGAACCCTCTGTTATATAAAGATACTGGAGATATAAAATCCAATTCATTCAAGTAGAGGGTCAGAGGTTCTGGAGTGCTAAATAAATATAGCCTAGAAACGACGGATTGTACAAAGCTAGAAAGTGATCCATAGAAGAATGACATTTACCTCAGCACTGAAAGAATATGTAGAGAGTATCAGAAGAGGAAAAGCATATCCAAACTACCTTTCCTTCCCTCCATCCTTCCCTCCTTCCTTCCCTCCCTTCTTCCCTCATCCCCTCTCTTCTTTCCTCCCTTCTTCCCCCCTCCTTCCCTCCTCTTCCCCCCTCCTTCCCCCTCCTTCCCTCCTCCTTCCTCCT
>NW_022196897.1:77429704-77474208 GCF_008632895.1 Mastomys coucha | reverse complement strand
CTTCCCCCCTCTTTCCCCCTCCTTCCCTCCTTCCCTCCTCCTTCCCTCCTTCTCTCCCTCACTTTCTTTTTCTGATATGATCCTGTATAGCTCAGGCTGGTCTTGAACTCACTGAGGATGAACTAATGATTCTCCTTCCTCAGCTGTGCAAGTGCTGGCCACTGAGAGTTAGCTACATCCTTAGCCTAGATCCAAGGGCTTAGTGACAAACAGTGTTTAGATTTTAAAATAGTTATTATCACATTTATTTATTGGGAGGGAGGGTGTGTGCCACAACACAAATGTGGTGACCAGAAGACAAATTTGCCATAGTCTATTCTTTCCCTTCACTGTGTGTGTTCCAGGGGTTGAACTCAGGTTACAGGCTTAGCAGCAAGCATCTGTACTTGGTAAACCATCTCACCTTCCTCAACATTTAGATTTTGACTGCTGAAGAGCAAGAGTTGGAATTAAGAGGATGGAGGCCACATTAGGTATGAGATTTCTTCAAGAGCAGGACTGGCTTTCTGCTTCCAACCCTTTTCCTTTTGTTTGTCTGCTTGTTTTGTTTGAGTGAGTTTCCGGTAGTCTATTCTGGCTCTGAGGATGACCTTGAACTCCTGACCTTCTTGCCTCCACCTTCCATTGCTTGCAACTAAGAATCCTGACTGTTATCATTGTTATTTGTTGTAGTAAAGGGTTTTTGCTTGTTTGTTTGTTTGTTTGTTTTTTGCTTGTTTGTATTTTGAGACAGAATCTTACATAGTAGCCCCCTGGCTGGCCTGGAACTCATTGAGATCCACCTGCCTCTGCCTTCAAAGTAAGGATTAAAGGGATTAAAGGCATGCATCACTGGCTCATTCATTCATGACTCTTTTAGGAGTTTATTAGTTACCATATGGAACTGAATCCTCATAAACTTTATATAGTAATGACTTTCATTTTGTTGGGAAAAAGGAAGAAGGATGATTGAGTTATTGCTCTTCTATACATATAATGTTTGGAATTTGATTGCTGGCTAATGCCTTCCCTGGTAAAATTCTGTCTTCTCTCAAGCTTCATGCGATTCCTAAGAAAGTCTTGAGAATTGCCAACGAAAATATACTTTTAAGTATCTGAAGTTTTACGTCTTCAGGAAAAGGCATCTGATTTCCTTAGATGGGATTCTGCCCATTTAATGGTTGCTAGAGTGCGGGTAAAACTCCAACCCCCAAAGCTTCCTAATACAATATTGAAATATTTGTGATAAAGGAGAAGTTAACAGAACAAAGCTAGCTCCTGGTGGTAGCAGAAGTGATGCTGAAGCTTATTTTAGAAATTTGAATCATTTATCAGTTACAGTTTTTACCAAAATAGACATTTTTGTAAGTTTGTCAAATTGATTTTGTAAAACAAACAGAAAAAAACCCACCTCCCCCCCCCAAAAAAAAACCCTAGCTTGTGAATGATCAATGACTTATCTAAACTGTTTCATTATGTTTTCCTTTTGAGTCTGAGAACTGTGCCAGATGGTAGACGTTGCAGAGAAGAGGTCTGTGCTGATGGAAAGATAAATGGAGGGAAGAGGAGAACTGGGGTATTTAGATCAAGGAGGACATTTAAAATGTTGATTTCTTAATCTCCCGTGCTGGTTTTTGAATGTTAAGAAATATAAGTGGAGTTCAGGCAGAAGCGATGAGATGGTTCCTGCAGCCCTGCTGTAGTTAGTGTCCACGGCAGTGGACAGCTGGTTATAGGTGTGGGCCCAACTCCAGAGAGGAGTGTCTGCTCCTGCACTTCTTCACAGTGGTGGAGAGGAGAGACTGCATGCTGGTTCCCTCAGGCAGAAGCTTAAACATAGCCCAGTGTCCATCCTCACTGCTTTCTTCTGTTTTCTCTAACAATTGGGTGTTTCTGGTTTTTTTGTTTTGTTTTGTTTTGTTTTTTTGTTTTTTTAATAACAGAGTCTCTCTCTGTATCCCAGGCTGGCCTTGCACTCAAAGTAGTCTTCCTGTCTCCACTTTCTGACTGCTTGGATTATAGGTATAAACTAACACACTCAAGCAACAGAACTATACATCACGAGTCCCACAACCTGGGCTACAGTATGAGATTCTGTCTCAAAAAAAAAAAAAAAGTGTATAGCTTTTAGCTAAGTACAGTAGTATGGTACACTTTTCTAACCTCAGAGGCTAGGAAGGAAGCTACATTTGAGGATAGCCTGGGCTATGGAGGGGGGTCTCAGTATATTGAGACCCACCTAAAATAAGTAAGTACGGGAGGGAAGGAAGGAAGGAAGGAAGGAAGGAAGGAAGGAAGGAAGGAAGGAAGGAAGCCGTGATGATTATAGGAGTTGGTTGACAGATTAGCCTAGAGTCACTGTGAAACGGGTATCTTTACAACTATGACATGACACTGTCATGTCTGAGCCTCCCCCCATTTAGATCATGTTGATAAGAGGGGGCAGACCTAGCTGTCTTCCCTCTGTCCCTTCTAGGAATAAGAAGGAAGGAGTAGATCTAATGCTAAGTTGGCTTCCCTTGGCCCTAATATTAAAGTCCAAACAAAATGTTTCGAAAGAACTCTTTCATATCTTGTAAACTAGAAAGTTTGTGGTTTCCTGTTCCCCTTTTAATATTTGTTGTGGGTATTCACCAAAGACATGGCTTTAAGCCAATAGAAAGTCTTTATTAGCTGGCTGCTGGCTACACTGGGTGTTCGGGACCCCAGGTAGCCCTGCTCCTTTCTCAGGGTGAGCTTTTAAGCACAAAAACTGTGTTCTGCATTGCATACTTCAGCTAACAAGAACAGTTAGCCAGAAGCAGAACTACAGAAGCCAAAAAGCAAAGTTAGTACATTTAGAACTGTGGACTTTGATGGATTAAGCCTTTGTTTTATTGTCAGGTGGTGCTGTCTGCCTGTTGAGTTTTACAGCCTGAATAGTCCTTCCATCATGGAGTCAGTCATACTAAGTATGTCTGGAGCCTGCTTAGGGCTGGTGCCCTTTTACAATTTTATTGCCAATTGGGCAGAATACTAATTGTTATTATATTTTTATTCTATATTTCAAGTTTGTTGAACATTTACTTTGTGTTTACCTCTGTACTAAGTGCTGGGATGGATTTTAAAAAATGTCAAGTGCTTTGTCCTCAGATAATATGCAACTAATGGGAAGACATTTTGGCTACAAGTACCAGAATCCCAACTGAAAATGGTTGAAGGAAAGACAGGGAGATAACAATAGATAGGATTTAGCTGGTAAACATACCAAAACAGCCCATGGTAGACACAGCCATGATTCAAACAGGGTCAATAGAGCTACTAATGTGGTATCACATGAAATCTGCATCTGCTTCTCTTCCAAAAATTTTCCTGTTTTTTATCCTGAGGTTGGCCACTAGGGATTTAGGTCTGACATCCCCAATATAGTAATGATAATATAAAAAGATACTCTTTCCTAGTAGCTCTAACAACATCGACTTGGGATGGACACTTACTGGGCTGTCTTGTGTCACATACTCAAAATTGAACCAGTGAAGTGACCAGAAAAAAGAAATACCTGGTTGGCCTTAAATTTACTACATGTTCTACCCACATACACACACATTTTTTTTTAGCATGTTAGAGACATGCTCTACCACCAACTATATCCTGAGTTGTTCTCCTTCTTTATGAAGGGAAATCACTTGTAGTTATCATTTCCAGATATTATTATACATGCTAAGTGTGGTGGGCTGGCAACTTGTCTCTTTTATTTTGTCATTATTCACAATGGAGTAATATATTTGAGCCATATTTCAGAAGCTATATCAAAAACTGTTCTAGAGGAACTTCATCTAAACTAGGACTTGATTTTTTGTTAGATTTTTTTAAAGTAAATATAAAAAAATAACAGCTTGCTTTATGACATTTTCATGGTGCATGTCATTGTCCTGTGCCCAAACTGTTCCTCCTTTAAGCCTCTTTGGTCCATTTCCCATTTCTCCCCTTTCTTCTCCCAAACACTCTTCTTTTTAGTTTCATGTTTTATACATACACACACACACACACACACACACACACACACACACACACACACACTTAGGCTCCCCCTATGAGAGAGAGCGTCTTCTTTCTTTCCTGTTTTCCTCACCCTCCCAACACAGTTACAGGCTGGATTTGTATGACAAGATCGCTGAATTGGGGTTGAAGCAGAATGGAATCAGACTGAGGGGGTGAATTACAGTTTGCTTTGGAGAGCAGTGTAAATTGGTGGCTTGAGGGCCACTGTGGCAGATGGTGTTTTACACAGACAGCAGTGCCAGTATTCTTACAATGTTTTCCCTTTCCACATACTCACTTCACTACATTCAAAGGACAAAGGATGTTTAGTTCCTGTTCTTTGGGATCTAGCATGGACACATTTTGTCCCCTTAGAAATCCAGATCCTCTCTTTAATACACAAAACCTCTGTTTGCTAAAGTTGAGCTTTGTACTCTCCTGGACACTTGGTGGGCCCAGCACTAGAGATCCTGCATTTGCCTTTGGTTGTTATCCCATCAAGATAGCCCATTAAGTGTAATGATGGCATTGGAAGAGCATTTATTTGACAAAGGATAAAGGAGGGAAGAAAATACCTTTCTGATATTTTCATAGAGCAATTTGAGGATTCAGAGTTTAGTCATGAACCAGATTAATGTGTTTAAATGTCTTAAATCACTTTTAAATTTTTCCTTGTTTTTGCATCATGTTAACAAGATTTTAGAGATAGCTAAAACAACGGATGGGAAACTCTATTGTAGATTAAAGATCCTTCAAAAGTTTCACCCGCTAATGGGAAGGAGTCTTTCAAGCAATGTACAGACAAACATGGGCCAGCTAACAGAGTGTGGGACTCTTGTGTACTGTGGTAACCATTCTCTTTCTTAGGAGGGGTATGATTTACAGGCAGCTCTGTGGGGTATGTGTCTTTGTTTTGCAGGGTTTCTGTGAAAAATGGCATCCAAGAAATAGCAAGTGGCATTAGGTTAGTAATCCAGAGTTTAGCATGGTGCCATATTAGGTTAGCCAGCAGTAAGGGTTGCTTTTGGCCAGCTGCTCCATTTCTGGTAAGAGATTACTGCTTTATTTATTGGGGTTTTGCTGTTGTTGACTCATTACAGATACTGACTGGTTCTAGCCAAATTCTTGTCATCATTGGTGCTAAAGGCTCTTGTGACCAAAGAGCACCTGTTTTGAAAGGCTCTGCGCAGTGACTGATGTTCCTCTCTTCCAAAGCGCACTTCTGGTTTGTTCTTTTTCTGAAGTACCTTTAAGCATCTCTGCATGGCGACTTACTCTCTTCTATCCTACCTCCTCCTGCCTTGCTGAATGCTAGATTTCCCAGCTCACAACTGTAAGAAGGAGCTTTATTTCAGAGTAGAAAGGGGCCCCCATATGTGGCCTATTATATCCATATCAACTTGCTTACCCTTTTCAAACAGCTATTGTCTTTTAATAGGGTCCTGCCTGGCAGGGGGAGTCCTTAATTCCTGCCATATAAGAATGGACAGCTTGAGTTACAGCGAGCTGCAGTTCGGTACTCTGATCAAAAGGCCTCTGTTGTTTTTAGAGGGTTTTTCTCCCTCTCTCTCTTTCTTTTTCTATATCCTGGACTAATAATTCAGCACAGCAAGGTCATTACAGGCTTTGAATTGAGAGTTGAGAGTGTTAAATTACTGACCTAGAATAAAAGAGATCTGGGGGGCTCTCAAGAAAGATAAAGGGATCCCAGCTAGAAAACTGCAAAGCCAAGCAACCTCACTTCTTAACAATATTATTTTTTAAATCCTCTCTGTCTCCACAAGTCTTTTCTGGGACAAGAAAAGATCTCCTGCCAGAGAAACTAGGTCAGGAACTCAGTGACATCTCCTGTGAGATGGGGCCTAGGTGCTGGCAGCCCCTGGGTGCCTCTGTCCTCTTTGGTCTGTCTCTCCATCGTGTCAATATTTCCCTCTCTCCCACCTTGGCTGCTCTGTCTTCATCTGTTTCTGCTGCCCTGTCAGAATGCTGATGACTGGGAAAATGATAACTGAAGAGTGGGAGCTGATTTGGCTTCTAGCTCTGGCTGGTACGTCTAAGTTTGAGGGCTCTATCCACCGTGGCTTTTGCTGCATTGTACCAAGGTGGAGATGCCACAGTGGAGAGACAGGCAGACAGGGCTGTGATGATGACCCCAATGCATTCATGAGAGCCGAGTCCTCACGACCTAATTATCTCCTTCACTTTCCACTTTCTCTCTGTGGTGTTATATGGTGATTCAACTTCAACATACGCATGGGGGGACAACACACTGAAACTATTGCACTCCCTTAGCCAACAAGTTAGCTTTTGTAAATACATTACAACATTCTAGATGAAAGATAGTATCCCATGAAAGGATTTGAAGTATAAAAAAAATGCCATTTAGTCCCCCCCAAAATTTAAAAATTTTATTACATGTATTTGTTTGAATGAGGATATGCATATGTGGCATATATGTGTGCAGAAGTCAGAAGATAATTTGTGGAAGTCAGTTTTCTCTACAGTTAGATGCTGGGAATCAGGCTTGGTGGCAAGTACCTTTACTCACAGAGTCATATCAGTGCCCTGCCCCCGCCCAACAAATATACAGTTCACATCTGTAATCTTTGCATATAGGAGGCTAAGGCAGAAAAATTACTATGCATTCAAGGCCAACCTAGGGAATACCACATGACTGCCTCAGAAATTAAAAAAATTAAAAATTAAAAGATATTTTCATATTGATCTGTATAATGATAGTTCTCCCATACTTTAACAAGAAAAGAAATACCCCATTGTGAATGAACTGAACATCGATCTCCATCTTATTCTGTACTGGGTCTTCTGAAGAAAATTGCTTCAATTTTTTTCATACCTTGCCAAAACTATTATCTCTTATGTATCCATTTTTGAAGTTATCTCTCAAAGCCGGAGGACACCGTGTAGATTCTTTGGAAAGTATTCATTTCCTAAGACTAATATTTTTAGAAAAGTCAAACTTTCATAGATTTTATGCACAGCAGTCTAATAATACAAAAATCTTACAAATTAAAAAAATAATTGAGCCCAGCGTGGAGAAGAAGTGGGCACTCAGAGTTTCTCCCATAACCAAGAACCAGTTGATGCCTGCTGGGAAAGGGACAGTTAGTTCTGTAGTGGAGTGACACTGGGTTTATCAATGACTCTAAAGGGCAGGCCCATGCTCAGGAGTTATTGGCTAACACAAAATGGACTGTGTGTTTTTGGTGTGTATGTTTGCCTTTTTGGTTTTAAATTTGTTTGTTTGCTTGCTTCTTAGAGAGAGAAAGAATGTGAAGTTGGCTGGGTAGAGAGGTGAGGAGGCTCTGGAGATATGATCAAAATATACTATACAAGAAAGACTTTTTAAAAACCAATAATAAGGGCTGGTGAGATGGCTCAGTGGGTAAGAGCACTGACTGCTCTTCCGAAGGTCCTGAGTTCGGATCCCAGCAACCACATGGTGGCTCACAACTACCCGTAATGAGATCTTATACCCTCTTCTGGTGCGTCTGAAGACAGCTACAGTGTATTATGCTGGAGCGAGCGGGGCGGAGCGGGGCCGTCCTGAGTTCAATTCCTAGCAGCCACATGATGGCTCATGGCCATCTGTACAGCTACAGTGTACTCATCATACACATAAAATAAACAAATCTTTAAAACAAAAAACAAAACAAAACAATAATAAAAATGTAATTGAAGGCTGGGTGGTGGTGTCTCACACCTTTAATCCCAGTACTTGTGAGGCAGAGGCAGGAGGATCCTTGTGAGTTTGAGACCAGCCTGGTCTACAGAACAAGTTTCAGGACAGCCAGAGCTGCACAAAGAAAACCCATCTCGGGGACTGGGGGTGGGGAATTGAGGTACAAAACTACACATCTGGCCTGAAGTCATACAGATTGGCCTGGCTATTGCTCTCTAACATGTGAATGTGAGCATTTTGTCCTCCTTTCTCCATTTCCTAAACGCTCAGAGTTAGAGCCATGAACACCACCCTCTGTTTTATGTGGTGAGGCAGATGAGACACAGGACTTTTTGCATGCTAAGCAGTCAGTCTACCAACTGAGCTACCTCCCCAGCCCGACATAGTCGCTTCCATTCCAGACCTACTGTATCATTTGCTTCGGTTGGTGCTAAGTAGATGGCTTAGTTGGTAAAGTGCTGCCTCTGTGAGCATGAGGGCCTTCACTTTTCACAATCACTTTATTTAGGTTCTTAAATCCTTCAACCTCTCTTCCAGCCCACTGACCAGAGGTAGGGGAGAAAGAAAGTTAATAGGAAAAGGGGTTGTGGACCTGTTTAGAAGTAGTTCTTGGGGCAATTCCACTCTTTCTTGTCAGGATACCAGCAGGGCAGTTCAATAGCAAACAGCAAACACAAAAAGCAAGGCTCTGCTGAATCTGCATGAGTCAGCAGAAGCAGACAGAATCAGCCGGAATACCATGAGAAGTTCTTTCATGCATATTTCTCTACAAAGTGAAGACCAGAGAAGTGAATCATTGTACAGTGTAGCAATGCAAGAGCCTCTCACTGTGTGTGGGGTTCCATTTATATATTTTCTAAACATCATACATCATCTCAAGTATCTGTTTTTAGCAAACTATCACATGCCTTCTTACAAGACAGCTTCCAGAAAAACATCACGTGACACAATTGAGTTGTTAAGAAACCAGAAATTTCTACTTCACCTATGTTTAAAAAAAAATATATATATATATATATATATATATATATATATATACACACACACATACATACATATATATATATACATATATACATATAATATATAATTCCACTCTTCCTTGTCAGGATACCAGGATAAAATATATATATATATATATATATATATATACATACATACATATATACAAGCTCAGAATGGTGCCCAGCTGAAACCCTAGCACTGAAAAGGCAGAAACCAGGAAGCCTGCAGGGCCTGCTGGCCAGTCAGTCTCGCTGGATCTTGGAGCTCCAGGTTCAGCCAGGGGCCCTATCTCAGAAAGTAAAGGTGGAGAATGATAAAACATACACCCAACATCAAACTTTGACCTTTACAAGTACACATGTGCACAAGTACCTGAACATACATAAGCATGCATGCATAACCATACACAAACAAAAATATTTTGGTTATAATTTCCATGTCATTTTATCAGGCAGTTCTGTAACTATGCATACTGGGTATTTGACATCAGTAACTTCTTATACCCTTCTTTTTTATTGTAAAAATCTATGATCTAAAATTTGCCACTTTCACCACTTTTAAGTGTACAATTGTATGGTATTGTATGCATTCAGAGTGCCCTGTCACTATTATCACTAAAACCGTTTCCTCTTCTGGCCCTGCCAGTCCACACTCATTACGCACTAGCTCCTTAGTCCTTCCTATCCTTTAACTCCTGACGACGATCATACTACTACTGGGTCTATTAGGTCAACTATCCTAAGAACCTGATGTAATGGACTCATTAATATATGTCACTTTAAGACTGACTTACTTCATTTAGAATAGTGTCTTCCAGGTCACACCTATATTGTATACAATAGTTTTCTGTTTCCATAAAATGTATAAAGAGTGAAGGTTTTTGTGGGCTCAGTGTTTGGAAGTTTTAGTCCATGACTCATTGGCCCCATTGGGAGGTGGCAAGGCAGCACAAAGTAGCAGGAACAGTGGCAGAGAGTTGCTCACCTGTGGCCTCGATGCAGAAAGAAAAAGAAGAGATCAGGTCTCTATCCTCCTGCTCAAGGAGATTTCACATCTTGTTCTTCCATTTTTCCCATCAGGGGACTCTGGGCTTGCATCTGCTTTTGAGTTGTTGTGTATTATACTGCTGAGAGTGTGGGTGTACATATACAGGTCATGTCCTTGTCTTCACTTTTGCTGACTGTGTCCTCAGAAGTGGACCTGCTAGCCTACTCAGTGCTTCTGGCAATGTTTTGTTTTCTTAGACATGTTTAAGTGCATTATTATTTGCATGTCTCTCCTGCTACTTATCTTTTAATTCCTTACTTAAAGAAATCTTTTTGTTAAGGTTGGCAGGAAAATGCTTTTCTTTTCTTTTTCTTTTCTTTTCTGTGCTGCGAATTAATTTGGACATTGTATAGACTAGATACGTGCTCTACCAATGAGCTCTTTCCAATGCTGAGAAGTAGCTGTCAGTTTGGATTTCATGAGATTTATTGTCTATATATGCTTTGTTGTTGTTATTGAGACAGGGTCTTGTAGCCCAGGCAAGTCTTGAACTTCTTAAATAGCTGAGAATGACTTCACACCTCATCCTTCTCCTATGTGCATGCCTTGAATGCTTGTCGCAGCCACAGCAGAGTATTGAGAAATGTCCCAGGCTGGAGAGATGGCTCAGTGGTTAAGAACAATGACTGTTCTTCCGAAGGTCCTGAGTTCAAATCTTAGCAACCACATGATTACTCACAACCATCTGTACAGCTACGGTACTCATATACATAAAATAAATAAATAAATAAATCTTTAAAAAGAGAGAGAGGGAGAAAGAGTCCAGGCTGCTGGTACAGGTCAGTGGATAAAGGCACCTGCTTCAAGCCTGACATCTGATTTAATCCGCTGCATCTGCAGTGGGCTTGAGCTTAGAGAGAGAAACAACACACACACAAAGAAGCTTTAGCCAAAATATGAAAAATGGGTGCTGCAAAGATACATGTGGCTATTAGTGGTTTTAGGATATAAGTAAGTATATTAATTATACTCTTCCCCTCAACTCTTCCCCCAATTCTTCTATAGGAGTCCCTGAACTCCACCCAGTGTTTAGCCGTGAGTCTGTGCATCTGTTTTAGCCAGCTGATGGGTGGAGCCTCTCAGAGGACAGTCATGCTAGGCTCCTATCTGCAAGCACAACAGAGTGTCAATAGTGTCAGGGATTGGTGTTTGTCCATGAGATGGGTCTCAAGTTGGGCCAGTCAGTTGGGCATTCCCCAGACTCTGCTCCATCCCCCACCCCTGCATTTCTTTTTTTTTTTTTTTTTTTTGGGTTTTTTCGAGACAGGGTTTCTCTGTATAGCCCTGGCTGTCCTGGAACTCACTCTGGAGACCAGGCTGGCCTCGAACTCAGAAATCCGCCTGCCTCTGCCTCCCAAGTGCTGGGATTAAAGGCGTGCGCCACCACCGCCCGGCTCCTGCATTTCTTATAAATGGATAAATTTGGGGTTGAAAGTTTTCTGGGTGGATTGGTGTCCCCATTGTTCGAATGGGGTTCCTGCCTGGCTACAGGTGGTGGCCTTTTCAGGTTCCATATCCCCACTGCTGTTTTGGGTTTTTGAAACAGGGTTTCTCTGTGTAGCCGTGGCTGTCTTGAAACTTGCTTTGTAGACCAGGTTGACCTTGAACTCAGAGATCTGCCTCTTCATACAGAGTGCTTGGGTCAAAGGTGTAGACCATTTCACCAGACTGTAATTCCAGTTTTTAAACAGGGTGTTGTTGAGGAAAGTTGTTTTTTAATATCATAGAGCCTCATACAAATAATATTGGAGGGCCAGCTAGTCAGCTTAGTGCAGTGTTTCTCAACTTGTGTGTCACAACCCCTTTGGAGGTTGAATGACCCTTTTACAGGGGTTGCCTAAGACCATCAGAACACACAGATATTTACATTATGATTAAGAACAGTAGCAAAATTACAGGTATGAAGTAGCAACAAAAGTAATTTTGTGGTTAGAGGTCACCACAACATGAGGAACTGTATTAAAGCGTCACGGCATTAGGAAGGTTGAGAGCCACTGGCTTAGTGGGTAAAGGTGTCCGCTGCCAAGCTTGTTCTGATTGTAATCCCTGGAACCAACATGGTAAACGGAGAGAGCTGACTCCAGAAAGTTGTCTTCTGATGTTCACAGAGCGTGCGTGCACGCACACACACACACACACACACACACACACACTTCAATACACAAAGACATATAGTAGTGAATTTTCAGTGAAAATTTTAGATGATACTAATGGAAATAATGGAAACCTTTTGGAGATTTATAGTAAGAACAAAACAATAATCTAAAACGACCTAAAAGTTATAGCTACAGATACAAAAGAAATAAAATGAAATTTACCTTAAGATACTCAGGAAGTATGGAGGTGAACTGTAAGGATCCCAGCTCTCAGGAGACTGAAGCAATAGACTCTCAGGTTTCCGTGTGCCTCGGCTGTGTAGCAAAATCCTGTCTTAAGAGCAGTTGTGTTCAGGAGCAAGGATGCAGCTTAATGTTAGCGTGCTTCTCTGGCATGAGCAAGGCTCTGGTTAATTTCTAGCACATCCAAAGAAAGGAAAAGGGTTTTAGTGCTGTACAGAACAGATGTGCAGTGTCAGGGCTGAAGCAAAGACCGATGTTAGCAATGAGCTGAAGAAGCTAAAGACAAAACAGAAGAGAAAAGGAAATTAATGCAAAGTAGGTGCTCTGGTAGGAAACTAGAGAAAAGCCGCCATGAGGTCTGGCTGAGAAGAATCCCATCAGAGGGAAATGGAGGATTTGCAGATGTCTGAGGAGATCCTTACCTCCAACACTAAACACCTACAGGGAGAGCTGGCAACCAGAGAGGTGTGTGTGTTAAGGACAGAGTGCAGAGAAGAGGTGACAGGGTTAGAAGGTGTGCAAGACTTGCACAGCAGAGAGTGTGGTGAGGCAGAGTCCTGGAAGACGTGCCAAGGAGAAGCAGCCTTGGTCTAGGCACTTCTGCACAGCTAGAGGAGGTTTCATTTCCCCAGAGAAAATAGAAACACAATTACTTTGGATTTTGAGTGAAACTAGGCAAAGTCCTGGAAGCACCATTACCAAGAGCTCTTTTAGAAGCCTTGGCTAAAAAGAACAAAGACCTTGTAAGAAGACAGAGAACATCATAGCAACCTGATTTTAAAATACAGCGTGTGAAAAGCAATTTAGTTACCATGTTATTTATGCTTTAAATTTTCCTTTGCTATAGAGTATAGAGTCTGTAATATCCAATGCTTTATTGATTTCCCATCCCGAGGTGCATGCTTTCCCTGTCCCTGCTTGCACTGAGTGACCAACCTTATCAGAGCTGCTGATACTCCAGCTCATCCTTAGTGGGCTTGCTTCTTTGCTAATACTCAGCGGGAAAGGAGCTGAACTGGTGTGCAGACAGTCAAACCACAGCATGCCAGGCTTTAAGAAATGTGTTTGGAAGCATCTACATAAGACTGTTAAATTAATTGTTGTTTTATATCAAACAACTTTTATACTCATTTTTATTGTTATAAAATTTTATAAATTTTAAAGAATATGACAAAAAAGGTATTATAGGTATTGAAGGGGGGTCTCTGGGAGGAGTTAGGGTACAAAAGGGAAACAAGAATGTGATTTAATTCTATTTACTTAAAATATGTTTTTAAATGTTAACAAATTCAGATAAATTGAAATCATGTATCTTTTCTCATCATAATGCAATAAAACTTAAATCAAAAAAAAAAAAAAGAAATGTGTTTGGAAGACTTCAAAAGGAAGTTTGAAACTCTAGCGGGTAGGTGTGTGGTGCACACTCGGAATCCTAGCACTCAGAAGAAGACTGAACCAGGAGCGTTGTGAACTCAAGAACATTATGGAGGCAGCAAGATGGTGTAGTGGGTAAAAGTGTGTGTTCCAAGAGCTGCTGATCTGAGTTCAGCCTCAGAACCTCACCAAGACAGGATGATTGCCCTGAAGTTTGTGGCTGGCCAGCCTGGAGTATGCAGCATAACAGAAACAACAAAAGAGATTCTGCCTTGGTCAAGTGGGAGGAGAGAACCAACTCTTGAAGTTGCCTTCTGACCTCCACATGTGTGTCATGCACTCATGTGTTCACACTCAAGTGTACACACACACACACACACACACACACACACTGAGAGAGAGAGAGAGAGAGAGAGAGAGAAAGAGAGAGAGAAAGAGAGAGAGAGAGAGAGAGAGAATTCTGACATTCTGGCCTATATAGTGAGACTGTCCTAAAGAAGAAAGAGGAGGCTAGAGAGATGGTTCAGTTCCCAGCACCCACACTGAGCAGCATGCAACCACCTATAACCCTAGCTCCATGGGCTGCAAGGCCTACCCTTCTGCCTCCAAAGATGCTTGCACTCATGTTCACACCCACACCCACAATTACATAATGACAAAAAAAAAAAAAAAAAAAAAAAAAAAAAAAAAAAGAAAAAAAAGAAAAAGAAAAGAAAAAAAATCAAGCTTGGGCAGGAACTTGACTATTATAAACAAAGGTCCTAAACTGGTGAAATGGCCAGTGGATACAGGTACCTGCTGCCAAGCCTGGTAGCCTGTAGGGAGCACACTGGCAGTAGCCTGAGTTCCATTCCTTAGAACTTTGTGGTGGAAGGAGAAAAATCCACTCTTACAGGGTGTTCTCATGACACACAGTGATACACAGAAACACACCTACACACATACAAGATCATCAGCATAGAAATACTGTAAGCCAAGATCCTGCCAGGGAGAGCTTATTCTCAAAGAGAAGCAGCATGTGAGAACTAAGTCCCTTGGCGTAGCTTCTCTGTGGAGTTAACCTGTATGGAAACAGGCTCCTCTACCCTTAGCAACAGGCCTATTTGTGACAAGTGCTTTATTCTACTTCTATTTTAGGAAGATTCTTTATAAATCTGGTGACTGCATTTAAAGTGACCAAGGAAAGAAACTAGGGCTTTATCTTCCTCCTACAGAGACTTTCCATAGCTCTTAAGGCCTGTGAGCTATTATAAGCTTTTCTCTTCTTAATGCAATATCACTGTCTGAAGATGAACTCTGCTATGGTAGTTACTTTGGCAGAAAAAAATAATCTTGGTTTGAAATGCCAGTGCTTTAAACTATTGCAAGAGAGACCTGATAGGCTCATCTGGGTCTTTCACTGTTTCAGAAATTATGAATTGCATCTGCCACTAACAGCTCAGTTTCCTGGATTGGTTCACCTATGCCTATACAGTGAGACAGTGATTGAAGAATGATTTGCCCTGTGGTAGTAAATTAATCTGCTTTAGCTCCAGATGGGTTGAATGTGTGAGTGCTGCACCTGCCCAAGAGATTCACAAATGAAAGACACACACACACACACACACACACACACACACAAAACCAGCTAATAATTTTGATATGCCTTGACTGGCTCAATGGTTGTACACTTCTTTTTTTTTTAAAAAAAAGATTTATTTATTTTATTTTATGTGTATGAATACACTGTAGTTGCACAGATGGCCATGACCCATCATGTGGCTGCTGGGAATTGAACTCAGGACCTCTGCTCACTTCAGCCCTGCTTTCTCTGGCATAATACACTGTAGCTATCTTCAGACACACCAGAAGAGGGTGTCAGATCTCATCACAGATGGTTGTGAGCCACCATGTGGTTGCTGGGATCTGAACTCAGGACCTTCGGAAGAACAGTCAGTGCTCTTACCTGCTGAGCCATCTCACCAGCCCGGTTGTACACTTCTAAACCTCCCGGTGGCTTAGCAAACACTCCCCTCTGGTATTCCTAGCTTAGTACCTTCTAATTTTATATTTTATCTCTGCTGCCCTGTTACCTTCTGGACTGCCTCCTACCCCCACCCCAAGCCCCGCCCCCAGGGATGCTTTACCTTTCCACCTACATTGCTGGATGATTTTCTCTCCTACAGCTCTCAAATCTCCAAGTCATGACAATTCTTCCCTTCTTCCCCTCTCCTCTGTCCTTTGCCCACACAATCTAAAAGTTCCACCTCCATCTCCCTGCCCAGCCAATTGGTTCTACAGCAATTCTTTATTACCAGTCTAAGCCAGCTGGGGGCAGGGACCCTCAGGTCTGGAAGTGCGGCTTTTAGGAGTCAAATTATGACAAAGCATTAGAACCAATTCCCAACAAGCCCCTACTGAATTTCTTCCAAAATCTCTTCTTGTTGTTTTATATTTTCTTTCTTTTTTTAAAAAAGATTTATTTATTTTATTTATATGAGTATACTGTATCTGTCTTCAGACACACCAGAAGAGGGCATCAGATCTCATTACTGATGGTTGTGAGCCACCATGTGGTTGCTGGGAGTTGAACTCAGGACCTCTGGAAGAGCAGTCAGTGAACTTAAATCCTGAGCTATCACTCCAGCCCCATTTTCTTTTTTGTGTATGACACATGAAGATCAAAAAATCAATGTTTTTTGGTTTGGTTTTTTTTTCTTTGTTTTGTTTGTTTTGTTTTGTTTTGTTTTGTTTTGAGACAGAGTCTATGTAAGGTCTTAGACCTCACTATGTAGACCAGGCTAACCTCAAACTTACAAAGATCTGACAGCCTCTGCCTTCCAAATACTGGGATTAAAGATGTTAACTGGCCTAGAAGACAACATTCAAGAGTTAGTTCTCTCTTTCCAATGTGTAGATCCCAGGGATCAAGTTCAGGTCATCAGACAGTGCTCCTTACTGTGGGGCTGTCAGAGTACTCCTCGCCACAGTCCAGATCTTGGCTATTCCACTTGTAACTAAGCTACTGTTGACAGCATGAAGACAAAGAGGCTCAGCAGGCACCTGCAATGTGCCAGGGTTTGGATTTGGATTTGTTTTAGATTTATTTATTTATTTATTTTATGTGTATAAGTACACTGTAGCTGTACAGATGGCCATGAGCTATCATGTGTGTGGCTGCTGGGAATTCAACTCAGGACCTCTTCTGGCCCCACTTGCTCCGGCCCCACTCGCTCTGGCCCCACTCACTCTGGCGTAATACACTGTAGCTATCTTCAGACACACCAGAAGAGGGCGTCCGATCTCATTACAGGTGGTTGTGAGCCACCATGTGGTTGCTGAAATCCAAACTCAGGACCTTCGAAAGAGCAGTCAGTGCTCTTACCCCCTGAGCCATGTCACCAGCCCCTGGATTGTTTTTCCTAAATCACATTATTGACTGACTTAGAGTATGTGTGTGTGTATGGGCTTGTGTCAAGGGCTCCCTTCCTCTCCCTCTTCCTCTTCCCATCCTCTCTCCCTCCCTCCATCCCTCCCTCTCTCTCTCTTTGTGTGTGTGTGTACATACATACGAGTGCCATGGAGTACCTTTGGAGGTCAGAGGCCAGCTAGCCAGAGTCAGTTCTCTCTACATACCATGTGGGTCACAGGTCTCGAAGGCAGATGCCTTTACCTGCTGAGCCATCTAGATGTTTGGGTCTCTGTGTTCTAGTCCGCTTACACTTTTTTATTGCTTCAGAGAATGCACAGTCAATGAACCCAACAGCTTTCCTGATTCATATCAGTGTACAGAAGCTCATTCCAAGTGCACTACATATTAAAACCACCTTTGTTAAAATCCTTATACGCAGGATCCTCTCTCACTTTCTCCCACAGTAGGTATACTGCACATTCAAAAGCAAAATGGCAGATGGTCACAGGACAGTGAAGAAGATAGGAACACTGTGGCTGAATTCATGTCTGGGAAGGTCTTTGGAGCTCTGTAGAAGGAGCAGAGGTTGAGGCAGCTTGTGCTCCAGTGTGTTGTCTAAACTGCTTCAGGGTTCTGCAACACAGGCTGAATGGTCACGCTCCACCGACATCTCTCATCAAGTTACTGTTGCCAAATTCTGTAGTAGATAGGCAGTGCAAAGAAAACATTTAAGAGCTTTAGGCCTTGTCTGAGCTTCACAAGGAAGGAAAGAACAAATCCAGGAATTGTTACTTCAGGGACCAATTTGTACAGAGGAACATATCTTTAGGGTTTGCCAACTTTTTGAAGAACAAAACTCCAGTCTTTCAGCAAAGCCCCAACAACTGAAAAGAATGAGTTTTCATAGTGAAATTTGAATACCCAGTGGTTCATGCTATGCAGGAATTCAGCAACAGGGTCTGTGACATCATCATGGTATTATGGAGTATAAAGTCATCCTCTGTAAGACCTGGATGATTTTATTTGCTCCTCGGTGACAGGGAAAACCTCCCATTCAAGATGTTCACTGACATCCCAGCCTACACGAAGAAAACTGATGGAAGGAAGCTAGCCAATAAGCATGGCTAGGGGCCTCAGTGAGAAAGAAAGCAATAGAAATGGTCTTTAAATAACAAAATTTGGTAAGAAAAACACAAAATTAACAAAAACATGTCTTCTTCTTAAAGTGTTTCTAAACACAGCCTCATTTTGCCTGTGAGATAATGGGCCTGAGTTGCAATTGGAATAGAATCACAAAAAGACTATTGCATTCAAGAACATTGCATTTGAGGTAGTATTTCAAACTACACTGAGGGGCTGGAGAGATGGCTCAGTGGTTAAGAGCACATACTTGCAGAGGACCCAAGTTTAATTCTTATCATTCACATTAGGTGATTCACAACTGCCTGTAACTCTATCTCCAAGGGGATCAAAAACCTTTGGCTCTGTGGGCACCTCCAGCCTCATGCACACACACACACACACACACACACACACACACACACACACACACACAAACACATACACACACACACACACAAACACATACACACACACAAACACATACACACACACACACACAAACACACACACACACACAAACACATACACACACACACACAAACACACACACACACACACACTCTTAAAGAAAAATCCTGTACTGAGGATATGATTTCATATCATTAGTTCCTTCACAGTGTATTCCATGACCTAGACACTAACTTTCTGCCCTAAATATAAAACACACATTGGGACCATTTTTTTTCAGGACAGCTTATAAATTTAGAATACAGCATCATCATTTTAGACTCCAGTTGCTGGAAATGTAGTCTGCCCCATTTCCCTATGTTGGCTCATTTGCTGTATTTTTCATTTTCCTTCTGTAAGATGACAATGGCATTGCTCATGGCCAGGTTAACCCTTTCATAACTTTAAAGGTCTCTAATACCACATCTCGCCAGATGTTCCCAGCTGACCCTGTAATGTATTAAAAGTTGATTTCTGTGGTAGTTTTCTATGAGATAGCATTTAATTCTGCTGTTTCATTGCAGCACTGTTAATATTAGGAAGGCTGACTTTATCTTAAAAGGTAACATATTATGTTAAAGGCAATAGACAATCTCCCTTGAGTGGGCTTATCTGTGAGAAGGGAAATGCACTAGATGACTCTTGAAATATTTACTTGTTCAGTTCAGTGATCTGTACCCTCCTTTTATATGGTCACCAAATGAAAACTGGAATTTGGAATTACTCATGTGCCCTCATTGCTTGCCACACTCAGTTTAGAGCCTGTGTTGCTACAAAAATGGACATGTTTTACACTTGACCTTTCCCTGTCAGAGCTTTCTGGAGTCTGAAAGCTGCCCTTGGTGGTGACGATTACTGGAGAATTGCCTAGACTCCTATGGAATTTCCATTTTCGGATTATACTGGGCTGTACAGCTTCTATTTCTTTGGCAGGAAAACCCAAAGGCAACAGAATACATTTTCCCTCCTTTCTCTGGCTTAGTTTAAACAGTGAGTCACATGGGCCCAGGGGCTTTGCTTCGTATTCTCATGTGGGGGCCAATTTCTACTCTTATTTTAATTTGTCTCTAGTGTTCCTTCGGAATTCTTTATATCCTGTGGTACATAGGGTATGTCTTTGAGTTATAGTTGTGGTGTACATGGTGCAGTAGTAGCCCTAAAGAAGATAGCAGTCCAGGTCTGTCCTTGGCCATGTCAGCCTTGCAGCAGTGGGATAGGTTGGGCTAGTACTAAGGATGTCTTTAAGGAAGCAAGGACTGCTCAGGGCATTTGCAGAGCCAGGTGGAGTGGAGGAAAATATTCCCCAGAAAACTCAAGTAGTGGTTTCATCGAAGTAATGACAAGGATGCTCTATTAACCTAAAACTTCCCTGGGAGGCCCACTTAGAGAGGTGGACACGACTTCCCAGAGGGCTGTGGTTGTATGAAGGCTTTTTCGTAGAAGGACTTGATCTAATCTGCAGTTCAGAATTTTGTTAGTGGAAAAACCAGATACCCCTCCCTTGTTCATAAGTGGTTCTGTCTGATTTTACCTTTCCATTCTGGATCCAGCCTTCTGAGTCTCATCTAATGAGGAATTCTCCATTTTTCTCTTTCTAGTTTTAACAGCGTATGCCAAGGAACTCACATTCTCTTCCGGGAATTCAGCTTTATACAAGCCACACCTCATAATAGAGCATCATTTCTTCGGGCCTTCTGGAGATGCTTCCGAACTGTAGGCAAAAATGGCGGTAAGTGTTCTCAACTCTATTTTGCCCCATTTCCAACCACCCCCCTTTCTATTCTTTCCAAAATTTTCCTTTAAAAAATCATTTATATATTGGATATGTATTTATATGTGTATGTAGGTTGCAAAGTGACACATTCAGGCTGTTTAGAATGTGTGTTTGGAGATAATGGTGCACATTTGAAGTTCATAGGACAGCTCTGAGGAACTGTTTCTCTCTTTCCACCTTGTGGGTTCTGGCAGCAAGTGCATTTCTTCCTACTGATCCATCTTGCCTGCCCCCATCTGTCTTTATTATTGTCCTATAAATACAGTATGATTGTAGGCTTTGGGATACCTTATTCTGAGGTGACAACTCTGCCGGGTCAGAAATGTTATTAGCCATCATCACAATGTACCCATCAGGAACCAAGTATCACTCTGAGGACATGAAGTATAATAACTAGCTTAACTTTCATAGCAGCTCTTCCTGTGAGCTACTATAATCTCCATCTTATAAATAATGTAACAGGACTAGAGAGCTAAGCAGTGTGGAAGATTACATAGCATAACAGACCCTCTTTAGTACCCTTGCAGCCTGACTCCAAAGTCCTTGCTCTTGGCAAATAGTAGGAATAGTGTCAGTGTTGTACAGTAAATAAAAGGAACAGTGTGAATGCAGACAGACTACATTTTACAGCATTTCATTTGACTGCATTTTGTAGCTTTGTGTTCTTTACAGTTTCAAGCTTTGTGGCAGGTCCCTACCATGCAAGGGTAGCAGCATCATTTCTTCAACAGTGTGTGTGTGTTCTCTCTCCCCCTCTCCCTCTCTCTCGATACCTTCAATATTTTAAACTATTTCTTTATCACTACATATTTTGCGGTGATGCCGCTGAGTGGTCTTTGATCTTACTGTGGTTTTTGTTTGGATGCCATAACTGATGCCCGTATAAGACAATGAACTTCACATTTAAGAGTTCTGAATGTTCTGCAATGACCCACATCCCTATCTTACTCCCTCTCCTTAGGCCTCTTTGATCTCTAAGACACAAACCACAAACATTGAAATTAGGCAATTACTAACCCTATAGTGTCCTCTAAGCGTGTAAGGACAAAAAAAAAAAGGATGATGTCGTATCACTTGAAATCAGAACTTAAAAATGTTCAAACCCTGAGAGAAGCCAAATCCTTTTAGATCAGCCAATTGTGAGTATAAAGGGAAAAATCCTGAAGGAAATATTTTTGGGGTATTCAATGATATCAACTCAAATGATAGGAAAAAACAACTGTTGAGCTGGACATAGTGGCACATACCTAGTACTTGGGAGGCTGAGGTAGAAGGATCATGTAGCCTGTGCTATATAGCAAGACTTCAAAACATATGGGGGAGAGGAGGCTGAGAGTAAACTCAGGGATTGAGAGCACTTGTTGCTCTTGCAAAAGACCTGAGTTAAGTTCCCAACATTGACACAGTGGCTCACAACCCTCTGTAACTCCAGTTTCAGGAGATCTAATGCTGTCTTCTGACCTCTGTGGGCACCAGGCAGAACATGGTATACATATGTTCATGAAAGCAAAGCACTTATACACATCAAATAAATCTAAAAAAATTAAAACACATTTAGGGAAGAAAGGAAAATGGTAGTAAGGAGGGAGGGGAAACAGAGGGAAGAAGGAGCAGGGAGGGAGAGGGGGAGGGAGGAAGAGAGAGAGAGAATGAGAACATAAACACAAGCAGCTTATTGCTAATATGAACTTTTAGTGGTCAGCAGTGGTCAGAATAGAAGATTAAACTAACCACAATATTCCCTTGAACCAAAGCTGGTCCACAGCAAGGCCCCACTCTCTTCAGCTCTGAGGGCTCAGAGAGACTGCAGATGTCTGATGCTAGCAGAGGGGAGTTCATGGGTCTGGGGAATGAAACCACCTCTGAATCACAACAGGACAGCTGACAATAGCTGACCCAAAACAGCAGATTCTCAGGTAGAGGAAAGCGCTTTCTGTTGGAAGAAGATGCCATCGAGAGCTTTCATAGATGAAGAGAAGTCAGTGCACAGGTTCACAGCACTGGGGGACAGGCTGCCTTTCCTGTAAGAACTGATGAGCTATGACTTTAGTTGAAGCCAGTGCTCATTTTGAAAATTCTAGGGCCCCTGAGAAGCGCACCAACTCTCCTCCGCCTGTACTCTGTACATGAAGCACATGGCCTGTGCTCAATACATAAGGCACATAAGGCCTATGCTCTGTACATATAGCACATCTGCCTATGCTCTGCACATGAAGCATATCTTCCTGTGCTCTGCACATGAAGCACAGAGTATAAACAGCTGCACATCTGTTTACAACTCAGTTTATGAACACTGTAAACGTACTCTAGGTCTTACAGCTCAGATAGATCCTTTTCAAAATATTAATCTCATTGTCAATGTACCTGGTCACCCAAGAGCTGTACAAAATGTTGATGATGTTTTCACGCCTACTAAAACAATGTCTATTCCACACCCACAGGCCAAGGAGTAAGTCGTTTTTATTGGTAGGTTGGGGAAAGGTTTTAGAACAACCTTTTTTTTTTTTTTTTTTTTTTACGTTAACATGAGCATTATAGAAAACAAAAATGTAAGAAGAAAGAACAAAGATACCTGTAATCATAAGCTGTTAACTGGACCTGTCCTTTTAGGTCCTATATATGTATACAGTGTTCCAGTTATGATTATGATGCCTAAAATCACACTTTTTCATACATTGTGACCATTCACCAATTCAAAAATCCCAAAGCTACATGACTGTTTTGATAAGTAAAATATACCATATCAGTGTGTTAGAAAAAAAATTGTAATCCCACCTTTCTTGGAGATAAAACCACCAAAGAGCAATCTCAAGATAGAAGCATTTTCAGTCATAATTAAAATCCCATGTTCTCCAAATGCTCCAGTTAAATGATTCGCAGCCCAACAAAATGCACTAATATGATATTTCCCTGAGAGTTTATCAGACTTGTGCTATTAAGGTATCAGCATATTCCTGTAGTCCAGCCATAGATACACACACAGTAATATTGCTGAGCACAGCAGGCCACCTCTCCCTGCAGGCTTCCTTTTGCCCTGCTGCTAGCCTAATGAACAAGTCCTGACTCACGCTGCTCAAAGGCGATCTAACAGTTCAATGGCTAAGATGCATCTTTTCTATTGACTATGACAGATATTTGTAAGTTGATTAATACAGTCACTTCCAGGACATCTATAAAGCATAAACATGAAATAAAGTAAGCTTTGTATACCATAGACACAAATACTTTACCAAAAATGTGCAACAGATCTATGGTTATAATTGAAACGCATCTTCTAGATGTAGAAACACTAGCAAAGAGACTTGTCCACAGCCTTCTTCTCTTGGCCATTTCAAGAAGTAATTTCAATTAACATCTTACTGCCTCAAATACATTTGTAGGGCAATTGCTATCATAAAAGAGCGGATCCTCTGATGGATCTGGGCAAAATAAATTGAAACTTTCTGAAAGGATTTGTTCTGCCATTTTAGTTTCATTTAGTTTCCTGAGGAACTGGTCATGATGACACACACCTTTAGTCCCAGCCCTCAGAAAGCAGAGGCAGGCAGATCTCTGAGTTCGAGGCCAACCTGGTCTACAGAGTGAGTTCCAGGGCAGCACTTGGAAGGAAGACAGGAAGATCAGGAGTTCAGGCTTGTTCTTGCCTATATATCAAGTTCAAGGCAAACCTGGGCTATGTGACACCCTGTTTCAAAAACCAAATCAACAAAAATATCATTCATGATTCATGGAAGGAGGTTCAAATATCAACAATAACAGTTTGGAAGAAGTTGATTCCAACATCATGAGAAGTTCTATTCTTGAGAGAAGGTTACTACAGAAGTGGAGAAATGGCAAGAGACCTAGAATTAGAGTGGAACCTGAAGGTGTGAAGCAACTGACATGACCTCATCCCAAATGCTGGCAAGAAGCCACTGCTTTTCCTGAGTGAGCAGAGAAACTGTCTTGACAGTGAGTCCTCTCTGCCCAGAGACAGGCAAACACATCATGTGGGAAATAGAGAGGATTTAGAATCTGCTGCAAATTCAGTTATTGACATAGTGCCAGCTCTTGAGAGGGTTCAGTCCAGTTTTGGAAGATTCTCCATTGTGTGTATAGTGCTATCAAACAGCATCCCAAGGGACAGAAAGATTTCCACAAAAAGAAGAGCTGATATATGTGACAGATTTCACTGTTGTCCCATTTTAGGAACTTGCCCCAGCCATCCAGCCTATCCACTACCTTCCTGGCAGGTCAACAGCCATCAACACTGAAGCAGGACCCTTCAACAGCAACAACAAAAAAACCTCACCAAAGGCTCAGATGATTGTTAGCATTTTTTAGTGATAAACTATTTTTAAGCTAAGTATATATATTGTAGTTTTAGATATTATACTTGTACACTTAATAGACCATAGTGTAGTATAAATGTAAATGTAGGTAGTGTTCATGGGGACGGAAGGGCACTTTCTGTTATCAACTCTGGTTGGTGATCAGACTTGGGCTCTAAAATGAAGTAAGGGTTCAGGTTCCTGGCCTGGACCACAGAGGAGGAATACTAGACTTAAACGGGATCCAATGGCACAGGCCTGGGACTCTAGCTCTCTGGAGGCTGCAGTAGAAGAATCTCATTCAAAGTAGGCCTGAGCTAGTGAATAAGCAAAGGCCAGCCTGGGCAACTTGGGCTAAATTCTTTCTCAAAATAAAGGAGCTTAGGGCTTAGCTCAGTGGGAGTTCACTTGCATAAAGGTGGTGGGTCATGGGTTCAGTTCCTAGTACCCACCCCCAAATATTGTGGGTGAGCAACAGATTTATTAAAGAAAATATTGTTTGACTTTTAAAAAGTTGTGATAGATTCTACATAGGAAAACTCTCATTTTAGCCGTTTTAATGCACAGTTTTATGATACTCATTATATCATATCACAGCCATTACCACCTCCCAGATCTGGCATGTTTGCACCTTGCAGAACCCATTGTAGATAACGCCTCCATTCTCTCTCATGTCTATTTCATATAAGGAATTATACAGAGTCACAGTGTTGTCCTTTGTTCACCAAGTCTAATGTCCTCAAAGTTTCTAGGACTGAGAATGCACTTCAGGTTATAGAATGCTTGCCTAGCAGGCACAGAACCTAGGGTTTATCCTCAGCACTGCTTAAAACTGGGCATGGAGGTACATTCCTGTGACCCTGTCACTCAAGGGGCAGAGGCAGAAGGGTCATAAACTCAAGGCTATTCTTGGCTATCTACTGAGTTCAAGGCTAGCTGAGCTACAAGAGATCCTTTCTCAAAAAACAACCAATTAAACTCAGTTTAAATAGAGATCCTAACTTTAAAAAAGGGAAGGTCTAAGTCATTTCCTCAGTCAGCAAATCCTTTTGGAGGCTTGCTGTATTAGGTAAGTGGGTGGGCATAGTGTTCAGTTGTTCTCATTGAGCTTACAAGCTCCCTGATGTTGCTTTGGGCAGTACTCTGCTTCTTTATGTATGGCCACTCGAACCCTTAAAGAATGGTCCAATATCTTGTTAGATCATTTCAACTATCCTGACAAACAGATAATATGGGTATTATTTTGCCCATTTTGTAACTAATCAGATTGTATAGCGTGGACGACTCCCCGTTAGAGAAGTTCACACCCATACTCTCAAGTGTGTTCTACTTTCCGAGCACCTTCTCTCTTATGCCTCATGCTTTGGCCTATATTAAAATCAAATACAAATCTGGGCTCTGTGGAAGAAAAGGAATGAAATAAATAAATGGGAATTGTTTAACTTGGAGGAAGGCTGCACAGTTGGCTCACTGTCAAGCTGTGGTAGATCTGGATTCACTGATGTGCTCATGGAAGGCTTTTTCTTCTATTTCTACTTTGATTGCTGCTTCCTTGACTTGTAATCCTAGAGATCACTCATATCTGTTTTCCTGAGGCACAAGAAGTATCTGGTGTACTAGCAATAACATCCTTCTCTTTACAGAATGAAAGGCGGACTCAACTTTTAAGTGAACCAGCCCTCTGGTCATTATGTGTATATAGACACCCATACGTTGGGTGAATTCTATACTTTCACCAGGATTTGCCAGTCCTTTCTTAGTCCCTTGGTCAGCCATAAGAGACTCATTGAAGATCTCTAATGCCACAGAATGTTGGATTGGTTTTGGTGATATGGCATATGGAGATAACTATGGAAAACAGTCCAAATAGCCTTATTTTTTTTCCTAATTTAGAAATCATACCTCTTCAGGAATTTATTTACTTTCACAGGGGAATCATATAGCATTTGAACTCTAAGCAGATGTGGATTTCTTTATCTTTCTAATCACAGCTGTCTGTGATGCATCCAGCTGCTGAGGGAAAGCAGCCCCCATATTCTCTCTGATCCTCTCAGGCCATAAACAAGACCTAGATTTCAGCCTGGACACTCATTTGTAGGCTTCTCAGTTATGCAGCTTCGGATTTCTTAAAGACTAGTTGCAAAGTTTGTATCTAGATGTGCCTAAAATCTTTCCTTAAACACTTTTGATACTGTTTTTTTTCCAGGAAACTTTGGAAAACCTTCCAGAATGTGTCAGTTCCCAGTTTAATCTGGAATGAGCAAAAGCTCTTGGAGGCAGAGCTTGGAAGGAAGAGATTTATTAACCCCCACCTCAGTTAGATGCCAGAGCCAACTCAGCCAAGCTGTACTATGCCGTTTTTCTGCAGATAATTTCCTTAAAGCATCATGTTCATATTTCAGCATTAGCAGGAAGAGGCCAAACCTTCTGGGAGGTAGCAAAGGAGGCTAGAGTTCCAGCACAGCATTTCTAAAACGAAGCCACCTGTAGAAACTTAGGGCGCTGACCCTCCGGCAAGAAACATTCTCTTCCAGCTTTTAGCAAGTTCAGGGATGCGATGTCATTTCTGCACGACTGAGTTCTGAATGATGCTAATTTCCCTGGGTCTGAGTTTCAGATAATCTCATGAACACTACAGTAAGCCTCTTGCTATCTGGGCAACTTTAGACTTTTGGAAGCAGAAAGATCTATTCAAATGTAAAAGACCTTTAAAATTCATCTCCTTGCTTTGGTATTTCTTTCAGTGTGGAGAGATTAATCTGAATTTTCTGAGCCTAGAAAAGACTGAAATTCTTTTGAAGTAAATCTTTACTTCTGTTTGGGAGTATCAGCCCCAAAGAGCTTTTTGTTCTGTTTCTTTCCAGTAAGGATGTAGCTAAGGGCTTTTGTTCTTTACCAAGAGAAAGACGTATTTGATAGATATTCTCAGTGAATAAAATAACCATAGGCGCTTCTACTGTGAAGAAGTGTCTACAAGAGAATTGTCATCATATTACAAATAATTAGAAAGGCAGATGTTATCTGAAACAACTGTTTGCCCAGCAGTGGGAGCTGAAAAGCAGTGGTAGTTCCCTTCCCTTCCCTTTCCCTCCACTCCCCTCCCTTTTTCTTTCTTTCTTTCTTTCTTCCTTTCTTTCTTTCTTTCTTTCTTTCTTTCTTTCTTTCTTTCTTTCTTCCTTCCTTCCTTCCTTCCTTCCTTCCTCCCTCCCTCCCTCTCTTTCTTTCTTTCTTTCTTTCTTTTTTCCTTTCTTTCTTCTCTCTGTCTTTCTTCTTTTTTTCTTTCTCTTTCTCTCTCCTCTCTCTCTTTTTCTTTCTTTTTGTTGTGGTTGTTGTTGTTTTTCAAGGCAGGGTTTCTCTGTGTAGCCCTGGCTGTCCTGGAACTCTCTCTGTCATCTAGGCTGGCCTTGAACTCAAGAGATCCACCTGTCTCTGCCTCCCAAGTGCTAGGATAAAAGGTGAGCACCACTATCTCCTGGCATTTCCGTTCCTCTTCTTTCTGTCTTTTCTTTTATTATTTATCCATTTACTTATTTTGTGACTGGGCCTCACTTTGTACCCTTTGTTGTTTGTTTTGAGATGGGGGTCTCAAGAATCTCAGGCCAGCTTCAAAGTTTCTATGTAGACAAAGATGACCGTAAACTCCAGTCCCCCTGCCTCTACCTCCCAAGTGCTGGGATTACAGGCTTCCCATCTGAGAGTCACAGTAACAGTGTAAGGCAAGAGATAGGCAAACAACAGGACAGTTTTCTGGAGTTACACAGGTATAAACTGGGTTTAGGAAGGATGAGGTGGCCAGACTTTGTGGGCTAGACTATTAGTGAGAAAGGTTATTCAGGGATATGTGAATCTCTAACTACAAACATCGTACATTTTATGGGTTTATAGAACCACCAGAAAACAGAAAGCCAGACATTCCAGTCACATGGAAAGACCTTGAAATACGCTTGGTGTTTACTGGGTAAAAATCAGAACAGCTTAAAAGCACACTATTAAGGGGTAAGGTATAGCTCAGGGGTTTAATACATACATAGCATGCACATGGCCCTGGATTCAATCCCAGCTCAGAAAACCAAAGCACAGCAGAGCATTTATCTGATCTAGAAGTAACTTAACTGTAACGTGCCATGTGTAATAGTTGAATGTAATGACTTTTGACTTTACCCTGTGTGAAAGTGGTATACTATCAGTAGAAACTATTTTGAGGCACTGTTTGAAAGGTGGTACAGTGCTTAAGAGCACAGAGAGTGTCACTCTAGAAGAGGATCTGAGTACACTTATCAGCACCCATGTTGGGCAGCTCACAGCTGCCTGTAAGTCCAGCTCCATTGCAATCCAGTGCTTCTTAGGGCACCTTGTACTCATATGCACACACATCTCCCCCCCACATATATATACACATAAAAATAAAAACATCTTCTAAAAAATGACTGGGAGTGGTGTTAATCCACTTTAATCTCTTTCTTTAAATTAGGATCACTATTCATTTTGGTTTTGTTGTTCTTTTTTTTAAAGAATGAACTCTTGTAGCTCAACTGGCCTTGAACTCAGTAGGCAGCCAAATAGCCTTGAGTTTATGACCCTTCTGCCTCTGCCCCTTGAGTGATAGGGTCACAAGCATGCACCACTATGCCTGGTTTTTTGTTTGTTTGTTTGTTTGTTTGTTTTTCGAGACAGGCTTTCTCTGTGTAGCCCTGGCTGTCCTGGAACTCACTCTGTAGACCAGGCTGGCCTCGAACTCAGAAATCCGCCTGCCTCTGTCTCTGTCTCCCAAGTGCTGGGATTAAAGGCGTGCGCCACCACCGCCTGGCTCACCATGCCCAGTTTTAAGCAGTGCTGAGAATAAACCCTAGGTTCTGTGCCTGCTAGGCAAGCATTCTATAAACTGAAGTGCATCCTCAGTCCTAGAAATTTGAGGTCATTGGACTTGGTGAACTAAGCAGTTCACAAAGGATAAAAACACTATGACTCTATATAATTCTATACGAAGCATCAGCAAATAAGATTTTTAAAAGCATGAGAACATGAAATGATTCCTTTGGGAAATGATAGAAAGTTCATCCTCGATGGGGTTTAACATATAAGAGAAAATCTTCATTGCAGAATAAAAGGAAATAATGCTAAGTGCTTATATGTGTCAGCCAGAGAAAACTCTTTTATACATACTCATTTAATCATCACAGCAAAGAGTCAGTTTGATTGCTACCTTTTTCCACATTAAGAAACAGAAAGCTAGATAATTAAAAGTACATATCACAAAGGCTTTAAAAACTAACTAGTTAATGATGATGATGATGTGTGTGTTCCTGCGCTCATGTGTGCCCACACACATATGTGCATGCGTGTGCACACACATATTCTAGGGTGGAGATCAAAAGAAAACTCCTTACTCCTCTGTGTAGATTCCAGGGATCCATCTCAGGCAATGCCAATGCCCCGTCTTGCTGGCCGGCCACAAAGCTTTCTAAACAGCACAACTGGTATTCACAAAGGCTGCATTTGTGACACTCTGCTGGACTGCCTGAATGCATATGACCCAGTTATGAGGGCTTCATCATCCTAAAAAGAAGTGCGCACTTTCTCCTCAAGTTGGTGGAACTCTACCACTGAGAAGTGTGGGAAAGAGTGCCAGGCGCTGAAGACTGAAGGCAGAAACCAGTTAGGAAACAGGCACAATAGCTGCAGATCTGGAGTGCTGAATAAGGTGAAGTTTTGATAAGATATGATGATTGATTAGGTGGGGTTGGGGGTGGGAAATGCCAGGAGCTAGAGAGTTAATGTTAGAGAACTAATGTTAGAGCTCTAATGTTAGAGAACTACTGCTCTTCCAGGGGACCGAGTTCAGTTCTGGCAGCCATGTCAGGTTGTTAAAACTACCTGTAACTGCAGCTCTGAGGATCTGACGCCCTCCTTGAGCCTGCATAGGCTCTGCACCCGCATGTTTAAACTCACACAGACATATGCATACACACATAGAAAAAAATAAATCTTTCTTTAAAATGAATGAATGTCACAATCTAAAATATTGTCAGTTACCTCTTAGGAGGTGGCGGCAAAAGGATACATTCAAGGCTAGCCTGGGCTACATAGAACCCAGTCTCAAATAAGAAATAAAATACTGCTGGGCGGTGGTGGCTCACGCCTTTAATCCCAGCACTTGGGAGGCAGAGGCAGGCGGATTTCTGAGTTCAAGGCCAGCCTGGTCTACAGAGTGAGTTCCAGGACAGCCAGAGCTATACAGAGAAACCCTGTCTCAAAAAACCAAAAAAAAAAAAAAAAAAAAAAAAAAAAAAAAAAAAAAAAAAAAAAAAAAAAAAAAAAAAAAGAAATAAAATACCCAATGTCTTCCTTCCTTTCATCTTTTTCTTCCCACCCTCACTGCATTTCATCCTGAGCTGTGGCTTTGTCTTCATGGTCTGGGTGGATTCATTCCATATACATTGTGAATCACACTATTTAAGCAGATTTTTTAAATTGGATTTACATCATGCACCCCAGTCCTACTCATCTTCCCATCCTTTCATACCCACTCTCTGCCCTTGCAACCTCCCTTCCAGAAGAAAAAGATTCTCTTTGTGGAAGCTGCAGGGTGTCACAGTGTGGCCCACAGTCTACCCCTCTGTCCACATCTCTTTACTTGCAGGTGTTCATTTCAGTGAATCATTGGTCTGGTTCCAGGCCTCTCTGGCTTCTGTACATCATCAATACTGGATTCTCATTGGGACTCCTCCTGGATAGCCTATCGTTTAGGCAGAAATTCCCATTCATTATTATGGAGTCTGTAGTCTTGGAAGCAGAGAACTGACAACAATTCCTGCTTTTAGCGCTTAAATTCTAGGAATCAGAATCTGACATCTAATTACGTAGTTTTTTAAAATATGCTAATTTTCTGATAATTTTTGGAAATTTTTTATTAGGTATTTTCTTTATTTACATTTCAAATGTTATGCCCTTTCCTGGTTTCCCCTCTGAAACTTTTCTAAAATATTCAACATCAAGGTCGGTGACGTCCCGGGGACGTGCAGACTGGTAAGGTTCAGCTAAGGCTCTGCCTAGATTCTCCCCTGCTCCATCCAGAGGGTCCCTCCCCTCATTTCCCCATAGAATGAGGGTAAACAACAGACACAGGCAGCAGACAGGTCCCTGACTTCCTACTCTCTATTGCCCCTTTTATTTGAATTTCCCTTTTCATTTTCATTTCTTCAGAAAATTTTCTCTAGAAAACAAAAATTTGACAATGTCTCTTGCCTCAAAGTTTTCACCTCTAGAGCCTCAATAAACAGCTTTTTCCTCTGTTTAATTTTTCCCCATTTCAGTTACTTGGGTCTGTCACACATGTCAGACAAATATTCCTGGAATGCTTTTGTGACCTTCTCCTCTCCCACGCAAACCTCCTGAGCCTCAGTTCACAGGACCCTTGGGTCGCTAACCTCCTTCATCTTTTCAGGTCTGGGCTTAAAGGTCAGCTCCTTGAGGGGGCCTTTTCTTTAACACCCTTCCTCATCTAAATTAGGACCCTCATGGACTCTGTTTCTGATATACATGTCTATGTATGTGTGTGTGTGTGTGTATATATATATATATATATACATATATATATATATATAATCAGACCATATATATACAATCAGACCATATATCTATATGTAATTAGATCACATATATAACCATATCTACATAAGCCATATCTATATCAAACTGATTGATTTATCAGTGGCTAGATATAGATAAATGGTTTTCCAAGACAGGTTTCTCTTTGTAGCCCTGGCTTTCTGGGAACCCTCTTCGTAGAAGACCAGGTTATCCATGAACTCAAAGATCTTCTTGACTCTGCTGGGATTAAAGTTGTGAGTCACCACACCTGGCATTCTACATATTTTTAAATTTTCTATATTTATTTGTTTGGATGTTTATGGTGTATGTGTGTGTGTGTGCAAGTACTTGTGCATATCATACTCATGCAATGCATACCATGATGCATGTGTGAAAGCCATATGTGGATTCCAGTGATCAAACTTGGGTCATCAGGCTTGATAGCAAGTGCCTTTACCCAGAGTTATCTTACCTGTCTACCTGTCTATATATTTTTACATATTTATTTTTGTTTATGTGTATATATGTATATCTATGAAATGATCCTCATGTGTGTATGTTCATGCCCTTGGAAGGTTGTCAGCTCCCCTGGAGCTGGAATGGTTGGCAGTTATTAGCTCCCCATATGGGTGGTAGGAACCAAACTCAGGTCTTCTAGAAGAACAAGAAGTGCTCTTAACCTCTGGACCATCTCTCTGGCTTTCCTTCATGTATTTTTTTTTTTTTTTTTTTTTTTTTTAGTCTCATCATTTTCTATGGTTCCTTACAAGGTGTTTATTTAGATGACACCATTTAATGTCTGTCTCCCATATGAAACTGTAAGATTTATGAGGTCACAACCCTTGCTTATTTTGCCAGTAATTATACCTCTACATCTCAATATAGGTAAATGTTTTTTTTATTTGCCATGTAGGCTCACTGTTTCCCCTCTCACATCCAGAGGATGTATTCTTGAATAGATTATATTATCATCCCTTTTTTTGAGGGTAAGATTGGCTATGAAAATCTGTTTTTCTGTAACTTTTCTCTATCTTATAGGAGCTTTGTGCTTTTATATTTTTTTAAGACAGGGTCTTACTATGTATCCTTGTCTGTCATGGTGATTTGCAACTATAGTCCTAAGTACTTGGGAACCTGAGGTAAGAGGATCATTTGAGGCCAGTTCAAGGCCACTTGAAGATAGTGAGATCATTGTCTCAGAATAAAATAATGTAATCATGGCTACTAGTTATGTACCAACTATACAGAGGCATTGAAGTTCATGCTCTAAGAGCTTCACTAACAAGCAGTATTGTACTTAAGTAATTTTGAATTATACTATAATTGTAATTAAGTACTACTAAATTAATTTACATACATCTAAATGAATGATTTAGTTTAGTAACTCTATGCAAACCTTAAAAATTAGTGAGAAGAAACTCCTCCTTTTTTGTAGACAGGGTCTTACTATGTATCCCTGTCTGTCTGTCTGTCCTAGGATTCTACCTATGTAGACCAGGAAGTGCTCACTTGTAAAGACCCTCCTGCCTCTGCCTTCCAAGTACTGGGACTAAAGACCCACATTCTACTCCTTTTGTATTCTAGACCTTCTGAGAGACATCACAAACTAGTGGTTGTCCAACTGTACATGCCTCAGCCTGCAGATATCTTCCCTTGGCTTGCAGTACTAAAAATTCTTTTAAAAACTTAGATGCCAACATTACACATTAAAAATCTCAAGAGTAACTTCACTTGAAGAATGGAAAATCCTCCCCACACCATGCCCACATTCCTGCAGGGAGACAGATCATCAGGGTGGAGCCGCAGCTGCTCCAGTTAGACAGGGCCTGTGGCCTCAGATTTACCACACCCTCAGCTGCCCAGTTTCACCTGCTTGGGCTTTCTGCCTGGTCTCTCTGAGTTTGCTCCTGTGGCTAGAGCATTTTAGCTCCTACAGAATCAATGAAAAGGTTGAATTACAATCTTAATTCAGAATATAGGGAACCACAAGCTTGTTTCTCAAACTAGATTCTCAATTCCTTTTCTCCTTGTTATTATGGTTTCCTGTAAAACATTATCATTAAAAGAGATCTTAGAAATAATTGCATCTTGAAACTGGGGCTGGTCCTTTCAAACATTGAAGGAGGGTGTGGTGTGCATGTGTGTGAGAAGGTATATGCATGTGTGTGTGTGTGCAGGTCAGAGGACAACATTAAGAGTTGTTGCTCACACACCTTTTGTTTCAGATCATTCCATTGAGAGTCTCTCATTGATCTGGAAATTCACCAGGCAAAGGCTACACTAGCTGGGCAGTGAGGTTCCCTCTGTCGCCATCTCCTATCTCAGCATGCTATATGTCTTTTTTTTTTTTTTTTTTTAATGTGGGCTTTGGGGATTCAGACTCAAGTCCTCACACTTGCAAGGCTAGTGCTTTACCTTCTGAGCCATCCCAACACCTATTTTTCTTCTTCTCAAAATTTTTGTCTTTGTTTATGTATGTGTCTGTATGTTACATGTATGTGAGTGCATGTCCATTCCTGAAGAGGACACCAGATCTTTAAGAGCAGGAGTTAGAGGATGTTGTGAGGCATCTGACATGTGTGCTGGGAACCAAACATGAGCCCTCTGGAAGAGCAGCAAGTGTTCTTGATCACTGAGCCATCTTTCCAGACCATGTTTTTATTTTCACTCTGGCAAAATATGTCTACAATTTAGCATTTGCCTATTGTTTTATGTCAGGTTCTGTGACAGTGAGGACATTTGCACCGTTGTTACCACTGTCCAATGTTAGCACTCTTTCCATCTACAAACCTGAGCCTGCACTCCTTCCAGTTACTTCGTTTCCCCAGTCTGTTCCCAGCACCCACCTTTATCCTCCAGTCCTAACCTACTTAACTGTCCTGGGTACATCACATAAGTGTTACTGTACAGTAATTACCTTTTAGTGGCTACTTTGTTTTCCATTTAACCTTATGGCTTCGAATTCATTTATGTTGTAATGTATTTCAGAATTTAGTTTTCTTAATAGCCGAACAATATTCCACAGTGGACAGACACCACATTTTGTTTATCTGCGGTTTCTTGTTACCTGACACTTAGATTACTTCTGTATTTTCACTAATGTGGATAATACTACTAAGCACACGGGCACATGAGTATTTTGTTTGAATCCTTGCTTTTAGTTCTTTTGGGCATGTAACTAGAAGCTAAATACTGCTTAATTTCGATAATCATGGTTATTTTGAGTATCTGCTTTACTGGTTTCTGTAGCAGCTGCACCAGCAATGCAAGAGGCTCCAGTTTGTTCTCATCCTCACTAATGCTTGTTTTCTGTTCTATTTGTAAGTGTAATGTGTGCATAGGATGTGCACATGTACACACATATGTAGAGGCCAGAGGCCTCCTTGATATTATTTTATTTGATGTGGGTTAGTGTCTCACTTGCATCAGATCTCACTGGTCTGATTGGAATGTCATCTACTGTGCTGAATAACAGTGGCAGAGGTGGCTACACCCCTAGCCTCTACTTACATCCCTTAAAAAAATTAACTGACTGGGAGTGGTGGTACATGCCTTTAATCCCAGCACTTAAGAGGTAAAGGAAGCCAGCCTGGTTTACAAAGTGAGTTCTAGGACAACCAGGACTATACAGAGAATCCCTGCCTCACAAAAAAACAAAAACAAAGCAAAACGAAATCCCCAACCATAGAGGAAAAGCTTTCCAGGACCTCCTTTCAGGATGGAGGCACGCCGTGCTTATAAGCAGCCCCAGACGCTGGCAGGTTTGTTTTTAACATTCTGGTCTCCAGTCCAATCTTTTTGTTTAATTACTTGATAATTGAGATATTAAAAAAGGAAGTGGTAATACATTTATTTTTGTGCCAAAGCTGAGTTGTTCATATTCCTCAGTGAAGAATGATCACTTTGGAGAAAGCCTCTGGCTTCTACACTCATGCACACATACATGTACATGCATCTGTACATACCTACACACATACATGGGAAAATTAAGGTATCCATGTCTTTTTTCTCTCCTCTTCTTCCTCCCCTTCCTCCTCCTCTTCTTCTTCCTTCTCCTTCATTATCATCATCAGGTGATGCTCAGGATTGAAATCAGGACTATTCACATGCTAGGCAAGTGATTTAATCTTGAGCTGCATACACTGCACCAGCCAAAACATCAAAGTATCATGCAGGATTATGTATGAGTTGCTCAATAGTGTTATTTGTTTTTCTTTTTAAAGATCATATATTCCAAAGACTGTTATAGACTGAGTTGTGTTCTTTAAAACTTCTAATCTGAAGTCCTGACTTCTTTGTATTTGGAGTTATAGCCTAATAGCAAGCAGTACAGTTAATTGAGGTCATGCTTGTAGATCTGATCTGATAGGACCAGTGCCTTTATTAGCTCCCTGTCCACTCCTTCTCTCCTCTCTTTGCTGTGAGGACAGAAAAATCTACAAGCTAGAGAGAGAGCCTTTGCCAACACCAGCTCTTCTGGCACTTGGATCTTAGATTTCTGGTCCACATAGAAGTGGAGGAAAGTGTGTTGCCAATTTTAAACCTCCATCTCTAGGATTGACATAGTGAGCTGCACCCACTAATTAGCATGACAACTGCTTTCCCTCAGTTTCAAAAAGTAATTTTGTTTTTCATGTACAGTCCAAATCCTGTTTTGTTATATCACCAACATTTTATCCAGGGTTATTATTATTACTATGGCAACACATGTCCCTGCCTTATAAAATTGTACTTGGTGGGTTTACTTTAAGATAGAAACATAGCCAGGTATGATGACACATGCCTGTAATCCCAACACATGAGAGGCAGAAGGAAAAAATATGAGTTCACAGCCAGCCTGGTTGACATAGAACTCACCCAGAGTACAGAGTGAGTCTTTGAAATAAATAAATGAATAAAAGTTTTTAAAAAGAGGAGGAGGAGGAGGAGAAGGAAAGAAAGACAGAAAGAATACTCATTTCCTACTTGTAGGCTTAGATTCTACTAAACCCACTTTTCTAGAGTTCTTAAATGTTTCAACTTCCCTTCTAGTCACCAACCAAGGTTAGGGGAGAAAGATGTTTAATAGGACAAGGGGGATGTGGACCTGTGTAGTTCATTGGTGGCAATTCCACTCTTCATTGTCAGGATATCAGCAAACAGTCCAGTCGAAAACATCAAACATGAGTCGGTGGCAGCCCTTCAGTCCAATTGGCCAATACCAAACACAAATCAGTAGTGGTGGCTCTATCTTAGAAGAAACTGCAAGGCTTCACCAAATTTGCATAAGTCCCACAAAAGCAGCGAAAAGCAGCTTGAATACCATGAGAAGTTCTTTAGCAAGTTTCTCTCTATGAAGTTACAAGTGAAAATCAGTGAAGACCAGCAAAGCATTGCAAGGTGATCAATGCAAGGGTGTCATTCACTGTCTGTGGGGTTTTACTTATACTCTTTCCAAACATCATGTGTCCTCTCAAGTGTCTGCCTCAGCAAAACATCCTCTCATAAGACAGTTTCCAGAGAAACATCACATGACACAACTGAGTCTCCAAAGAAACCAGACATTTCCACTTCACCTACTTGATTTCATTTCTGTTCTCACCTTGACATGTATCACTCAGGAAACTTGAGTAAAAACAGGATGAATTCTGGGAAGTGAGGATGCAGCTCAGTGTCTTAGTGCTTGCCCACCTATGAAAGGACCTAGGTTGTTGGGGAGTGGGGACCAACCAAAGCAAAACTTATTACAAGGACACATTCTGGGTTGTCATGGTGACTTATGCCTTCCTAGATATCAGGAGACAGAGGTAGGAGGATCCACTGCAAATTCAAGGCCAGTGTGGGCTACATATTCAGGCCAACCAAGACTAATTAATGGGATCTCTTTCAATAAGAGGAAGGAAGGAAGGAAGGAAGGAAGGAAACTTTAATGCAGTTACTGATCTACTGCACATAACTCTGGGAGATCTATAGCCTAAAGGCCTTAACCTAATAGAGCGCACTGTCTTTATCAATTAAGGTAACATCATATGATAGTATTTGAGAAATTCTTGTGCAGTATTAACTGGTCAAGCCAATAATCTACTTGACTTTGTAAGTTTTGTGTTTAATATAATCCTCTATTAGCTTTTTAAAAACCATTGCATTTAAGTCACAAATGTGACTGCATTTTTACTACTTCAGTTATTATCTTGACACTTAGATAATTCTATTTTGTAATTTCCAAGTGTTTTATATAATAATGCCTCCTTTGTATTTCCTTTCTTAACCAGAAATAAGATATAGCTACTTACAAAGGTTTTGTGTAATCATATCCTTTGTACCATTAGAGTCCTGGATTAAAAGGAAGATAGCTTGGAATGTGACTCAGTGGTAGAACACTTGCCTAATGCTCTAGCCAAGAGGTCCTGGATTCGCTCCTAGCATCACAAACATAGAGCAAAGCAAACAAATGAAACATAAAGCCATTAAAAGCTTTCTAATCTGAGACATATTTACAATTTCAAATATGTATATTTGTAGATCAGGAGAAGCCCCATAACCAGTTGCCAGTGAGTACTGTTTGATAATGCCTAGAGATTAAAATTTTCTATGCACTCTACTTAGTGTGCATTTGCACTTTATACTGTTGTTCTGTTTTGTGACATGGTCTTGCTATGTTGCTCAGGCTATGCTCCAATTCCCACCTTGGCTTTTTGATTCACTGGGACTGTAGTTGCTCCCACACTACAGCAAGCTAAAATGAGACTTATTTATTAATTTATTTATTATACGTGTAGGCAAGTGCCCTCCCACTGAGCCGTATTTTCAGCCATGTAGAATTTATAGATTTTAAAGAAAATTGTGATTGCTTGTTTGACAGGGTCCCTCTCCATAGTCCTGGCTATTCTGAACACACTGTGTAGACCTGGGTGCCCTCTGCCTCACAGAGTTGTCCTGCCTCTGCCTCTGCTTCATCAGTGCTGGGAGTAAAAGCCTACACAACCAAACCTGGCTAAGAAAGGCATGTTTTATTTTTATTTTGTTTTTTAGACATGGTTTCTCTGTATAGCCCTAGCTGTTTTGGAACTCTGTAAATCAGGCTGGCCCCCAAACTCAGATATTCGACTGCTTCTGCCTCCCAAGTGCTGAGCTCAAAGGTGTGCACTGCCACCGTCACCACTACCACCACTACCTGGCAAGAAAAAAAATATGGTTTAAATAAGAATTGAAATTAAACCTTCATAGAACCTTAAAAGTGCCTTTAAAAAACTGTGGGCTTCTGTGGAGGGACCATAGTATGAAATCTAATCTACTTCAACCCTAAGTACAGATATTAAAAATTAGTTAGCTAGCAGCAGACTAAGGTTTAAATTTGGCCTTTCTGACTCTCATCCCAGTACCCTTATGAGTATCATGCTCACTGCTAAGTAATTTGGGCCTTCTAGTCTCTGAGATGACTGTACCATTTTCCAACCCAACATGTAATCACAAGCTTTAAGGCATAAGAATGCATTTCAACTGCTTGCGACAGTGTGTCTGTCATTGTTACACAGATAAAAGAAGAGCAGTGTATAGCTACTGTAGACTACTATAGAGCTACTACTGTAGACTACTATAAAGCTTATGAGTATTTATTTTTAAAGACAGAGTCTTGGGAATCTTAGGCTAGACTCAGACTTACTATGTAGCTGAGGCTAGCATTGACTTTCCGATCCTTTTGCCTCTCTATCGAGGTCTTTATTTTTGAGTTCCATTTCCCCTGTCTTCAAGAGAAACAAACAAACAAGCAAGCAAACAAACAAATCATTACTCTATTTACCTTAATCTTGATTCTTAGTGTAGAAGGGGATATAGTGCTTGCTCTCCTGCACACTTCCTGTTGAAGTTAAAGAATTACAACTTAGAGTTTTTAAAATATTATGGTGAAGTGTCCATTTTATTGTGCAGTGTTGTTTAAATACACCCATATGGTAGAGAGGTCACCCTGAAGTTGAGTCGTCCCTTTAGGCCTCTGAAGTCTGTTGCTCCCTCTCTCATGGGTCTGTTAGAAAGAAAAGTAAATGACTAAATTGAGATAATCCACTGTGAATCAAAATAAAATCAATTTAGGTTAAAGTTGTCAATTTAATAAACCATACTCAAATTTGATTGTTTTGGTGGGTTTTAAGCTGGAAGTATATAAAAGCAGATATAAATAGTGTTGAAAATTTAATCTTTTCCAGTTTTATTTTACTTGGCATTAAAACATGTTCTTCATGCCCACTGCCACCACCTGACCCTAATTTACAGCCCTTCTTTAGAACTCTAATTACACATCTTAGGTTGTTAAAAAGACAGATTCCTTGATCTGGTCTCAAACCTACCCAATCACAGCCAGCAGGCAACAGGCCTGGGATGTTGTTATTTAACAAGTGTTTCAGGTGGTGTTCAGGATCTCTGTGGTTTGGGACATAAAGTGACTTTCTCCCTGTTTTCTTTGCCTCAGTCCTAACCCTGAGAACTGTTTTCAACCATGGTTGTGTATTCAGATCACTTAGGGAGAGTTTTAAAATACTGACACCCAGGCCCTGCCCCATACCAAATTACTCAGAAACCTTTGAGCTGGGGCCCAGGCATTTCTAGCACTTTGTAGGCAACTGTGACGCTCATTAAAGTTTGAGAACTGGGATGTAGAGATGGTGCATCTTGCTGCCCTTGTAGAGGACTAAGGTTCAGTTTCTATCACCCACATAGTTGTACAGTTCAAGGGAATCCAAGACACCCTCTTACAACCTCTGTAGGCACCAGATACACATAGTACAGGCAAAATGGTCATACACATAATAAATAAATAAACATTAAAAGATGTAATGAGCCTGAGAACTACTGAAAGTCTCTTTGGTTTCAATTAATTTTAACTTTTTGTTATTGCTGCTGTTTGTTTGTTTGTTTTTGATACTCTATATCCCAGATTGGTCTCAAACTCAAAATCTCTACCTGCCTTCATCTGCCGAACACTGGGATTATGAGCATGTCCATGTCGCAAAATCAGCTTATTTTCTCTGTTTTTGTTTGCTTGAGACAAGGTCTCTGTCTATAGCCCTGGCTGATTTAGACCTCAGTGTGTAGACTAGACTGATCTTGAACTCAAAAATTCTCCTGCCTCTGCCTAGGAGTGAATGCTAGGATTAAAGGCATGTACCACTATGCCTGGATTTATTGGGGATTTTTAGACAGGGTCTCGGCCTCTGTTGCCTACATGATGGGACTGTTGATGTTTACCATTGCCCCTGACCTCCATGAGAACTCTTCTAAGTATAATTTTCTCTAGCACAACTCTACCTTGCCATCCAGAACATCAGAAGTGATGTGCTGCCTGCTACAGAAGTAGGGATCCTGTAACTACCCAGTGGCCTCTCATGATCCCAATGGTCTTTCCAGCCAAAGGGATCACAGACTCACCTCACACACCTTTGAAAATCCTGTTCTTCTAGATGGACATTCACTCCACTCTGCCACTCTCCTGCTCAACTAGTCTCCGCTCAAGAATGCCTTTTAAAAGTTCTTTGGACATGGGCAATGGTGGCACATGCCTTTAATCCCAGCACTTGGGAGACAGAGACAAGATTTCTGAGTTTGAGGCCAGCCTGGTCCACAAAGTGAGTTCCAGGACAGCCAGGGTTATACAGAGAAACCCTGTCTCGAAAAAAAAAAAAAAAAAAAAAAAAAAAAAAAAAAAAAAAAAAAAAGTTCTTTGGAGTCTCCATTCCCTCTGTGGCCTTACCCCTACCCATTAAAAGGTGACCTCTCCTCTGACATTTGTTTCACCATGCATTACATTTAATGACAGGCCAATGAATATCACTGTCCTAAAATGCAGGGTTAAAAAGTGAAAAGAGTTTTGTGTCTCTCCTACATTCTCATCTAGACTATACATTTAGCTTTTTATTTGTTTTACAAACAGTTTTATTATATTTTTAAAACATTTTGTGTATAGGGTACAGGGTGAGTGTACAGCATGCAGGTGGAGGTCCAAGGACATCGTGGAAAAGTAAATTTTCCCTTCTCCCATGTGATCTCAGGAGTTGAACTCAGGTCCTCAGGCTTGGCAGCAAGCATCTGTACTCACTTAAGCCCTCTCACTGTTCCTAGACTGTAACTTTGTAACATCAAGCCACACTAACTTTGACCTGTGGGAGGCACTAAAGAGGACTTGAGAGTCAAGTGGCCCAATGTTCAAGTGCCTTTTTGTTAAATACAGCAGTTAGACTGTGGTCAAACCTTGGTTTTTTTCCATCTATAAAATAGAGAATAGACTACTTCAGTATTAGGAAAATGTATTTGGATAATGGACTAACACACTTAGTAATGCCAGCATATAATTCTACTCCATCAAATTCTGTTGCTTTTGTCATTGTGATAATATTCATTGTTAGCCCTCTTGAGCTCTGAGACTGCATATTTTATTTCTGAATTCCCCATTCTGTGTCTTGCTTATTGTATGTGCTCAGTAGATGCTGGGTGCATAAATTAATGAGTGCCTGCTGTGCAGTATTGAATTATAGTCCATTTCCAATTAGTTCAGTTTGTCTTAGAAGCAGCAGTTCAAATTTTAATTTAACCATCAAATATAGACAGAAAGTGGGGTTTCTACCAGAACCATTTACTATCATCTTTAAGTGGCCAAATCCCCAGTCTAACCAGAAGGCAGCTCCTCTCCTCTCTTGCCAGGAAATGGGGAAGAGCCTCATGAGCTGTTTGCTGTTTGTTTGTTCCTGTGATAAACATGCCGTGACTTGGAGAAAGCACATGCTTCCCCTTCAGGCAGGCTTGGGTGGGAGAGTGGCTTGGAGCAGCAGCCAGGGAGAAATCCCCTACTTTTTGGGAGAGGTTCATTTCTGCAGAGACTCGGCTAAGCACATTTGGAGTTTTGCTGAGTTATTTACCAGGAGGAAGGGACTGGGTGTGGCTGGACTGAGATTCCTCCTGGGAAGTCACTTGAAGAATCTCCTCCATTCTTGCCTCCTTCATCGTTGTTCTCTGGCTTTGGTGCAGGGCTGGCTGGGTGCGACTAGCTGCACCCAGTTGGCTGCTGTTCCTAGCACACTGAATTCTTTGAAGCTGGCTGTTGAAGCCAAGGATTCCTGCCCTGTTCTTTCCCCCCTGCCCTGATTTTAAAGACATTTCTGGAAACTTTCGTGTGTGATGGGAATGGGAAAGAAGCAAGTTGCCGGGTCGCAGGCCTCTTTTCTGGACTTGCAGCACCTAAAGGGATTCAGATCACCATTTCTCAAAAACCTGATATGAAGAATTTTCTTGACTAAAACACACAAAGTAGGCTCTGCCATCACCATTAGCACTTAAGAGGCTGTGTGTATGAGGGGGACAGACTCCCCAAAGTTCGGACTTGCTTTGCCTCTAGCAGTAGGATCTAAGCCTGGCTTAGTGGACAGAACACTCAGGGCAATACACAGAGAATACAGTTGCTTGGGAGGGTTAGTGCCTGCCTGGTGACAGACAGGATAGGCAGCTCAGTGGAAGAGCACATACGTCACCTATGCATGACCCCAGGTTTGATCCCCAGCACCTCAAAAACAAACCAAAACACTACCAGATGGCTGATATCTTTTCAAATAGATGGGTGAACAAATGCTCTTAACCATTTTATAACTATAATGGGTTTGGTGGTTACAGAACTAATAGTTTAGAGAAGAAATAATTCTAATTTTTAGATCCTCATTTGTCAGGTTAATTGGTTAATAATTCCTCAGAACACACTTTTGCTCTTTGCTTCCTTCCCTTTTTTCTTTCCTTCCTCCTTCTCCCCTTCCTTCCCTTAGCCTGCCTTAGCCTGATGTGTAGCCTGTGTTCACCCTAAACTGAGATCAGCCTCCCAGCTCCTAGGATTACAGACATGTGCCAGTACACTTGGCTCTACTCGCAAAATCAACTCAGCTGAGGAAATGTCCAGTGGGAGAGGACAGTGCTTGTTAACTTTCTAGGCACACACTACAATATCTTTATTTATTGTTTGAATTGCAGAATAGTATAGTGATAAAATACCATTTATAACAATGTATATATCTTTGTACCCGATAGATTTATATATGTACAAAAGTATTTGTCACAAGGTTTACAAAATGTTATTGATGGTTTAATGACTTCAGGTGACAGACATTAGAATTTTTTGTTGTTGTTTGTAATAAAGTTACATTTTGGTAATCACTATAAAATAATGCTATATCTGAGAGCAATAATATTTTTGAGACAGAGTCTCATGTATTCTAACCTGACCTGATTCTTCCATTCCTGCCTCTTTGGTGCTAGAATCACAGGTGTGTACCACTGGGTCCTGTGTATGTGGTGCTGGTGATTGAAGCCAGAAGCTCAGCGCTCTAGGCAAGTACTCTATCTATTGAGTTACATCCCCAGTTCAAAGAAGGAGAAGAAGAAGAAGAAGGAGGAG
>NW_022196897.1:77413675-77429495 GCF_008632895.1 Mastomys coucha | reverse complement strand
GAGGAGGAGGAGGAGGAGGAGGAGGAAGAGAAGGAGAAGGAGGAGGAGGAAGAGGAGGAGGAGGAGGAAGAGAAGGAGGGGAGGAAGAGGAAGAGAAAGAGGAGGAGGAGGAAAAAGAAGAAGAAATGTTTGAGTATCTGCTATCTACTCCATATGATATAGTGAATTGAAAAGTATAGGAAAAGAATACAGCATAAAGTACACATGGTAGTCCATGCCTTTAATCCCAGCACTTAGGAAATGGAGGCAAGAAGGTCACAAGCTCAAGGGTAGCCTGGGCTACATAGAAAGTAAGTACCAGCCTAGCTTGGTCTATGAGATCCTGTATCAGGAGACCATAAAAGAAAGGAAGATGGGGGTGGGAGGTTGATGGCTTAGTCTCCAAGATTCTTATAGCCAGGACATGGTACAATCTGAAGTAAGCAAGTGCTATGCTGTGGGGTTAAGAGGTGCAGAAAGAAGAATGATTCTGTGTAGACTCTCTCTGAAAAATTTGTGTCTAGCCTGGGCTACACAAGGCTATCTCAAATCAAAACAAGCTCTAAAAGCATCTGATCCAGGTGTAGTATTCCTGGTACACATGATGGGATTGAAAACAGAACACATGGACTCTTTCTGCACATAATGTGCTTATGCACAAGGGTCACGGGAAGGGATTAGTACAGGTGTGCCAGCTTATGAATCAGTAAAGAAAATTGCTATACACACACATTGGAGTGAGCATAGCTATAAAGGATAAGGCCAGTTCATATGCAACTGAAGCCCATGGGGTTACGTGAAATAAGCTAGAATGTGGTGGCTGGAATCAACATGTGACGTACATGTGCATGAAAGCATCGCAGTGAAGCCTATTATTTTGTATTATTAATATGGACTAATAAAAGAGGAAGCTCAGGTTAGACCATGGAAGACGGGCAGGACTTACCTAAGAGAGAAGGCATTTGAGGCAGCGTGAACAGTGAAGTTTTAATTGTTTGAAAAGGCAGAGAGGAAATTTGTAATTTACATTTTTGTAAATTATTATAAATTTACATTTACAGTAATAAGCAAATGTGGTTTGTGGTGGAGAAATTTGCTGTATTACAAGGTTGATTCATAAGATATCTTTTTTTGATATACTTTAAAAATTAAGTTTTTCTGCATATCTACTCTGAGGTGATGTAAGAACTATATCTACTTTTACATTTCATTGTTTTAGTCTATTGAAGATGGATGTCTTTGTTCATGTGGGCCGTCAGTTCTGCTGTCTCATGTCAGCCAGTGGTTTGTTTTTTTAATGGCTTCTTGTCTTATGGTTAATATCTATGCTTTTTGTCTATTAGAGCAATCAAAAGCAGGGCAGGGAGCAAGGAAGGATAAAATGTTTAAGAAAGATGCATTAAGGCTGGGTGTGGTGACACAGACCTTTAGTCCCAGTGCTTCGATGAATGTGAGTTCGAGGCAAGCCTGGTCTACATTCTGAGTTACAGGCCAGCTAGGGCTACATAGTGAGATCCTGTCTCAAAACTAAATAACTAATTTAAATTGAGACTTTTCAAGCAACAGGCTCAGGTTTTGCTTTTCATAGTACATTTATAGTACAAATGCTATACTGTACTGGAGTAAACTGTTGGGCAAACTAGTCCATCAGAGAACTCTGTGTTTCAAAGTCATAATGCTTTTGGTTTTGAGTTTGTATGCTTATTAAGTTCTTTAGTGTTCACAGCACTGTGTTGAGTGAAAGGTATGCAAAGAACCCATTCATTCATCTGTTTGTTCATTCAGGATGCTATAGAATGCATCCTCTGGGCCAGATCTTACTGTAGGTGCTGATGTAAAAAAGGATATGGAGAATATAATTTTGTTTACAAAGAGTTCACAGTCTAGTTGAAAAGAAATAATTACAGACTGCTGGTAAAAGTAAAAACATGTGTTTGCTTGTTCTCCTTGTAGACCACAATAAAATTATTACAAAGAAGAAAAATGGATATAAAGGCAAAAGGAAAATTAAGTGAGAGAGGAAATGCTGTTAACTAGGTCATAGAAGGTGAGCAACAGATGTCTAGGGGCTGATGGAATCGACTTCAGAAATCAGAGAGGGACTCAAGACATGGCTCAGTGGTTAAGAATGCTTGCTGCTCTTGTAGAGGACTGGGGTTCAGTTCCAGCTCCAGGGAATCCCAACATCCTCTTCTGGACGTCAAAGGCAGGCACCTACCCACACACACACACTACACACTAAAAACTTTTAAAAATTCTTTAGAGAGAGAGAGAGAGAGCAAACAAACTGGACAGTGTGGTGGCACACACCTTTAATCCCAGCACTTGGGAGGCAGAGGCGGATTTCTGAGTTTGAGGCCAGCCTGATCTACAGAGTGAGTTCCAGGACAGCCAGGGCTATACAGAGAAATCCTGTCTCAAAAAAACAAATAAAAAAAGAAAGAAAGAAAGTTAGTACTCGAGAGTACTATAGCTGTGGGAGAAGCCTGGGCCAGGAAAAAGACATATGTACTTAAGAGATTTGAGAGAATCAAAAAGATGTATGGCTGCCTGGTTATCTAGACACAGATCTGACAGTGGGAACTTGTTAGAGAACATCTGGATTCAGAGAAAAGAGGAGCTGAAGAGAAGTGTCGTCATCTAGGATTACACTGGAGGCTGCGCAGCCAGATGGAAGACATAGATAAAGCATTTCTGAAGCAGGTCACAAAGCTGGCTTGAGTCGGGCAAGTGTGGCCATAGGGATTTGAAGCACCAAGACCCAAGCTCAGCACCATGTCTTTCATGCATTCCTTTCCCTCTATTTGCTTATGTTTTTCTGGTCATCCAAGTGACATCTGGTTGTTGTAGAAAAGGAGCAGTGCAGAGAATGAAATGAACAGAGCCGGCTCCCGCACACTTGCCACTACTGCCTGCCAGTCAGGTGCCGCCCACCACCATGGCTAGGATTTCTATGGATTATTCTCATTGCATACTAGAAGAGTGTGCTGAATACACCTCTCTCTCTCTCTCTCTCTCTCTCTCTCTCTCTCTCTCTCTCTCTCTCTCTCTCTGTGTGTGTGTGTGTGTGTGTGTGTGTGTGTGTGTGTGTGTGCATGTGTGTGTGCATGAGTCACAGCACCATCTCGGGTGGTGGTCACCTACTACCGTGTTTAATCAGGGTCTGTTGTTCACTGCTGTGTATGCCAGCAGCAAGCTCCTGAGGAGTCTCCTGTCTCTGCCTCCTGTTTCTTCTTGCAGCACTAGACTTACAGATGTGAGCCCCCACACGCAGCTTTACACACAGTTCTGAGGAAACACACGTAGGTTGTTCTGCTTTCATAGCATGCAGTTCCCGCATTGGCCTCTCCCCAGCCCCTGAACACAAGGTTTTGGAGAACCATTATTTTTCATTTATTTTTTCTTATGTATCAAAAATATATTAATATATATCTTAAATTCATCTTAAAACTTAAATCTTTATCATATTTTTTCAGAAGGAAGAAATGAGATGGCTATCTCAATATACTTATAAAAACAATTCCAGTGTTTCCTATTTGCTTCCGTTAGATTGCATTTTCTGAAGGTAATAATGATTAGGCAGCAGAAATAAATGAGGCATAAAAAATTGAAAGGAAAAGAGGAAATTACATAACTGAAGATGATGTGGAATCAAACTGAAATCTATTAGAAATATTAAAACCTACAAGGTAGGTGGTCAAAGTATATTAAAGCCAACGTATTGTTTTGTTTTGTTTTTAAAGAAAATAGCATTCATATCAACAAACAAGAGAAGATTTTGTTTTCAATAGCAAAACTGGTAGCCAAGCACAGCAGCACATACCTCTTATCCCAGCTATTGGCAAGGCTGGCACAGGGGTATCAGAAGGGAAAGGCTGGCCTGGGTGATGGCAAAAGAAGTAAGAAGACAAAATGGCTAGGGATAAAGCTCTCAAGGAGCTCCAACAGAAACATGTCCTTTGTGGCTATTGCTATGAGAAAGTACACCAGGAGACAACAAAAATCAAACAAGTATGGGCTCAAGAAGGAGGTCCTTTCAGAGCTGCTTCTCTTGAACTGTACTCAGGAAGAAACCATCAGAAAGGGTCAGGGCAAGAGGATTGTTGAAAGAAACATAAAGAGGCCATCTTGATTTACCCAGAATTGAACTAAAAAATGTTAAAAGGATAATTTCATAGTTAGGCAATTATTTAAAATCAGGAGTCTTCATTTTCATGTTATTTTCAAATTATGAATGTATTTTAAAATGGATTTTGTTAGCTGTTACTTTTAAATGAGGTAATTTGAAGACTGTATCATGAATAAACTCAGCATATTTATGTAAAAAAAAAAAAAGAGCTCCAAGAAGGGAGTGAGGGGGAGTCCAAACAGTCCTGAGGAGTCTAAAGCCAGCCTGGGCAGGTGAGGGATGCTGTGATCCCAGAGAGGGGCTTCACAGCAGCAGCAGAGTTCTTTCATTCATCCTGTCAGGGGACACTTGGAGATGGGGGATTCAAGGGCTTTTTATTTGATTTGTTTGCTTATTTTGCTGAGACAAAGAGTATACTGGAAAGCCAAGTAAAACTAGACTAACTGGAAATACCTTGAGATATGCAGGAATTAGGATCTATTATTAGGCCATAATAATTGTTATATAATAATTAGCAAATCACTGCTAGCTCCAAGTCACCATTCTAAGAACATTTATTTACTCACTCAGTTCCCACAACAGCCCATTTGGATTAGCTTTCCCACGCTCAGATTGCTAGGAAGTGCAGTTTGAATTAAACTCAGGGGCTCATGTGTGTGTGTGTGTGTGTGTGTGTGTGTGTATGTGTGTGTGTGTGTGTGTGTGCGCGTGCGCGCGTGTGTGTGCGTGTGTGTGTGTGTGTGTGTGTGTGTGTGTGGGTGTGGGTGTGGGTGTATGTGGGTGTGTGCATATGTGTGTACATGTGCATGTATGTAGGTGTGGGTGTGGTGAGAGCTAGAGGTTGCTATCAGGTGTCTTTCGCCATCGTCCTGTACTTTCAGTCAGGGTCCCTCACTGGACCTGAAGCTCGCTGATACAACCACGATGGCTGGCAGTGAACTCACAGGGATCCTCCTGTCTCTACATCCCTAGTACGGGGATTATAGACACAGGCAGCTGTGGTAGCTTTTTACTTAGGTGTTGAGATCTGCTCAGGTCTTTATGCTTACACAGCAAGCATTTGCCAACTCAGGTATCTTCTTGGCTGTCAATTTAGTGATTTTATTTACACTGCCCCCTTCAGGGAAGAAAACTCATGTACGTTTCAGTAACACATTTTTTCTCCCTACCTACTAAGACCCAGATTTATATAACTACCCATTGATCTACTGCCCATATGGCTAATGTCTATTATAGATACTTCCTATTGATGGAATCATGTAATGCAGAGACTTCTGTGTCTGACTTCTTTTATTTAGTATTTTTAGTATATTACCCATGTCACAGATCAATACTATGTTCCTTTTATGGCCAAATAATATTTCACTGAATGACTATACCATTCATCTAAAGACTAGGTTGTTTCCACTTCTTGGCTACCATAAATAATGCTATTATGAACATTGGCAAACAGGTTTCTGTGTGAATGTACCTTTTTATTTCTCTTGGTTATGTATGTAGGAGTGGAATACTGGATCATGAAATTTTTATGGTTCACAGAACTGCTAGACTATGGCTGTATTATTTTACATTCCCATTAACTACATGTGAGAAAGCTCCAGTTTCTTGATGTTGGTAGTAAAGTTTGATATCTTAAAAAAAGGTTTTGCTTAATAAGATCATTAAATAAAATACAAAGGCTGGAGATATGGCTCAGGTTGTAGAGTGCTTGCCACTCTATCAAACATTAAAATCATGAGTTTGATCCACAGCAACACAAAACTAGGCCTGATGATCCAATCCCAGTACTCCAGAAATAAAGGCAGAATTGAGTTCAGTCCTCAAATACATATCAAGTTTCAGTTCAACCTGGGACACATGATACTTTGTTGACCTTTTTTGAAGGAAAGAAAAGGGACAGAGGAAGAAGGGGAAGAAAGAAATCAAGAAATGTCAGATGGGAGAAAATATGTGCCATACATCCATATCTTAATACATCAGCATATATAAAGAGCATCTACCAGTATAAAATATAATATAAAAATACTATATAAAATATTTATATATTGTAAAATATATAAATATATTATTAAAATATAATATAAAAATAATATTTAAAAAACCCACCTATTAAAAGCTGAGCAAAAGACTTTATGAGTTACTTCACAGAGGAATATATGTAAAAAGGTCATTATACAATTCAAAAAGTGCACAGTATATGAATTAGTCATCAAGGACACAAACTTAAACCACCATGAGCTATCACTTCATGCCCACTAGAGTGCCTAAGTGAGGACTGATAATACCAAATGCCAACCAAGATGTGAGACAGCACACTTCTCAGTTGCTGTTGGTGGGAAGAGAGAGGTTACCATTACTTTGGAAAACAGGCAACAATTCTAAGTAAAATAAAATAAAAGCATATTCACAAAAGAAAGATAAATGTTTCTAAAAGCTTTATTCTCAATAGCCAAACATACATACTGTGGAACTGGAGAGATGACTCAGCAGTTAAGAGCAATGGCTGTTCTTGCAGAGGACCCAGGCTCACATCACAGCACCCACAAGACAGCTTATGCCTCTCTGCAACTCCAGTTGCAGAGACACCCTCTTTTGGCCTACATGGATACCAAGGATGCATGTGGTGCACAGGCAGACAGGCAGTTAAAACACCCATACACATAAAATAAAAACAAAAATAAACTTGCTTAAGAACTAGAAGTGGAGCTCAGTTTTGGAGTAGTCACCTACTGTGTACATGGCACTGGGTTAGACCCTAGATCCACTTCCAGAAGAAAATGAAGCAAGTAAGTTGACCAGATAGGCATGTGTTTGTTACCAGATCCTGTGGACTTTTCTATTAATATAAGGTAGACTTGTGCTTCAGTGTTTTGTCTATCAGTATTGTTCTGTATCTAGGCATAGTGGCACATGTCTAAAATCCCAGCACTCAGGAGACCAAAGCAAGGTATTTACCATGAGTTCTAGACCAGCCAAGGCTATATAGTAAAACTGTCTCAAAAGTAAGAAAAGAAAGGAAGGAAGGAAGGAGGGAAGGAAGGAAGGAAGGAAGAACAGGAGGAAGGAAGGAAGAAAAGGAAGAAAATTAAAACAAAATATTATTAGAACAGACTTGAGAGTTTCTACAAGAAGACTGACAAACATTTGGTTGAAATTGAAATTAGAAGACGTATATGACTCTCCTAGTCTATGAACACGGTGCATTCCCCCTGGGGTCTTCTCTAACCCTTTTTGGTGTTTATAGTGTATAGTGTGCAGATAGGAAACATTGTATCAGGTTTATGTGTAATACGTCATGTTTGCTGTTCCTATTATAAATAGCATTGTTTTATCTTGCTGTCTCTATGGTTCTTTGAGGCAGGGTTTCATGTAGGCCAGGCTGGTTTCAAACTCGGTGTGCAGGCAAAGGTGGCACTATACTCTTGGCCCTCCAGCCTCTACCCGGGATGGCAGGCATGTGCCAGGGCACCCTAGTCTCATGGCATTGCTGTCCTTCTAATTACTTTTACCAGCTTTCCATTATAGGAGCACAGAAGTCGATGCAGGTATAATAATTCATACCTGTAATTTTAGCCCTTACGAGGCTGAGGCAGAGGAGCATGAGTCCAGAGATGACCTGGGTTATTTAGCAATGTTGTTTTTTACACTGCTTTTTACTGTTTTTTTACAGTGTGATCCTATCTCAAAAAGAAATGTCTTTATCATGTGCTAGTGCAGACTCACTTATTAGTGCTACAAGTTTCTTTGTAGAATCAGTATTTTTAAGTATTTTATTAAGATAATTATTGATTTATTAAGATAATTGAATGAGCCAGGCATAGTAACACACAATCATAACCCAGCACTTGCAAGGTTGAGACAGGATTACAGGTTCCAGGTGAGTCTTATCAACACAAGCCCTTGTCTCATAAGAAAGAAAGATGCCGCCTAGGTGGATAGTGTAATATTAACCAAGTAAAGGAAGGAAACAGAACACTCACCCCTATTGCAGCTTAAGGCATTTTTTCCTCTGTCAAAAAAAAAAAAAAAAAAAAAAAGCTCTTTGGACTGGAAGGTAAAATAAACACTCAGTCCAGGGACTGAAATCAACAGCACTGCGGTTGAAGGAGGTCACCTCCCTCTGTCCAGTTCCTTCTCTTGATTTACATTCCAAGGCACTGAGCACTTGGGGATAGGCTGAGAAACTGAACATGGGGAGGAAAGCTGGGGTTCTGTTGGGGGTGGGTTCAGACCTCTCAGAAGCCAAGGAGCTAATCCATAGTCACACTGGAGACTGAGGCTAACAGTGCTGACCTCCCTCTTGACTGACTCCCCTCAGCGAACAGCAGTAACAGCTGTGCATATGGAAAAAAGCATGTCACAGTCACTTCTGGCTTGTCAGGGCATACAGAAAAGGAGGAAGTAGGCAGAGACTTTGAGATCCCAGCTCTTAGTAAAATCACACTTCACACTTCATAGGGTAGTTATAAGCATAAAACCAAATACCGATGATTGTTTATCAGGTAAGTGGTTACTGGGGCTTGAGAGACAATTCCACTGTCAAGAGTACGTAGGGCCTGCCACCCACATCAAGCTGCCCAGCGCCTGTGACTCTGGCTCCAGGCTCGTGGCCTCCCTCAGGCACCTGCACTCACATACAAAAACCCACATTCATATAATATAAAAATAAGAGAAAATCTTTTAAATGTGCTTATTTAAGCAAATTAATCAGTGATAAGTGGATGGTAATGATAAAAAGTAGGTCTCACTATTTAACCCTAGTTGGCCTGGACCTTACTCTGTAGACCAGGCTGCTTCTATATCAAGTGTAAAGACAGTCACTGAACAAGGAGGAAGAGAGATAGTACAAATACCTTCAGTGTGTGTGCGTGCGTGTGTGTGTGTGTGTGTGTGTGTGCACGCGCATATGTCTGTGTGTGTGTCTGTGTGTGTGTGCACGTGCATATGTGTGTGTGTGTCTGTATGTGTGTGCGTGCATATGTGTGTGTGTGTCTGTGTGTGTGTGTGCGCGCGCATATGTCTGTGTGTGTGTCTGTGTGTGTGTGTGTGCGTGCATATGTGTGTCTGTGTGTGTGTGTGTGTGCGCGTGCATATGTGTGTGTGTCTGTGTGTGTGTGCATGCATATGTGTGTGTGTGTCTGTGTCTGTGTGTGTCTGTGTGTGTGTGTGCGCACGCACATATGTCTGTGTGTGTGTGTGTGTGAAAGTACATGTGGAAGTCAGAGTTTCACCCCAGGAGTTGTTCTTCAGGAGCTGTCCACCTTGGTTTTGAGACAGGGTCTCTCACTGGCCTGGAGCTCACCCTTAGGCTAGGCTAGGCTGGCCGGCCAGTGAGCTCCAGAAGTCTGGCTATCTCTGCCTCCTGAGTCCCCACAACCAGGCCCTCATGCTTGCTTGGGAAGCACTGATTGAGATATCTCCTACTCCAGAATTCCTTTGTCTGAAGAAACTAAAATGGAGGAATCTTCAGTGTAGCAGTATTTAGTATAGCTTCTAGTTTAATTGGATTTCAATAATTCTTGGCCATGTCTTCATTGTATCCTTGTGGACAAGCAGAAAGAACATGGGCTGAATGAATGTCATTCATTCAGATTGAACAGTTGCCCTCAAAGTGTGCAGATTGATGGCTTCTCCTCGTGCTGGAGGACTCGAAATGTAATTCTGGACTATGCCTTTTAGCTCCTTGTTTCTTAGCCCATTATTTGCATAGTAACAGCATCAGTAGCTGTTAATTAAATTTTGGGTCAATAGCTAATAAAATAATTGACAGACCAGAATAGACGTAGCATAATACAGAGCAAACAGTGGGGTCCTTGTGCCAGGGCTCTACCACTGTTAGCAGCATGGCCGTAAGAACTTGCGCAGTCACCTGGGCCTTTGCTTCATCCTTGGCAGAGAGATGGAAGCATTTGTGCTTTAGAATGTGTACTAGTGATCTCTTGCTGTTTTATCATTTAGTATATAACTTGGGAGTAAAGCAGTAAACATTTATTATCATTCCTAGTACATGAGGGTCAGGGTTCCAGGAACAGCTTTGTAGGGTGGTTCTCACTCAGGGTCTCTTAGGTTGAAATGAGCCACTTGTAATCCCTGAGCTGGTTTTTAAAAATTATACATATTTGTTTGTGTCAGGGTGTCCATGTGCATATGCATGTGTGGAGATGATAGGACAACCTGCAGATGTAGGATGTCTCCTTCTATCATGCATTTCCCAGGATCAAACTCACATCCTCAAGCTTGGCCACAGGTGCCTTTACCTGCTGAACCATCTTGAAGGGCCTCCACTTGTCTTTCTGAGTGCCTCTCTTTCTTGTTCAGTTAGAAAAATATCACAGCTAGGACTGAAGAGATGGCTCAGCAGTTAAGATTGCACACTGCTCTTGCAGAGAACCCAAGTTCAGCTCCCAATGCCCACGTCAAACAGTTCACAACTGCTTGTAACTCCAACCTCAGGGGAGCCAAGCCCTGGACTATATCTATGGTCTCTGCACTCTAGTACACATACACAAAGATGTATACATATATACATAATAAAAATTGTTCAAAGATTTTTTTTTAAAGTGTCACAACTGGGAGCTGGTAAGATGGCTCAGTGGGCAAGAGCACTGACTGCTCTTCTGAAGGTCATGAGTTCAAATCCCAGCAACCACATGGTGGCTTAAAACCACCCATAATGAAATCTGATGCCCTCTTCTGGTGGTCCAAAGACAGCTACAGTGTACTCATTTATAATAATAAATAAAATAAATCTTTAAAAAAAAATAAAAAAATAAAGTGTCACAACTAAGTCTTACTATTTTGTGTACCTTCCCTAAGAATAAAAACTTTTTAGGGGAAGTAAGTAAACAAAGAAACTTTATATCAACCGAAGACTCAGCTGAGTAGGGAAGACAATGTCAACAGCAAACATTTAGAAACAGGAATTAATATAGCTAAATCCATACATGATTTAGATTCCTTTTATTTATGTTACATTTGTATCCAGATGCATATATAAAGTCCTTCGCTAACCACAGGGACTTTTTAATGCTTTGTTTTGAGGGTGGTTTGTTTGGGTTTTGTTGTTTTGGTTTGGTTTTGGGTTTGGGTTTGGTTTTGGTTTTTGGTTTTTGGTTTTTCGGTTTTTGGGGTTTTTTTTTTGGTTTTGGTTTTGGTTTTTTCGAGACACAATTTCTCTGTGTAGCCCTGGCTATCCTGGAACTCACTGTGTAGACCAGGTTGGCCTCAAACTCAAAAATCTGCCTGCCGCTGCCTCCCAAGTGCTGGGATTAAAGATGTGTGCCACCACTGTCCACATGTTTTTGTTTTTTGAGATATGGTTTCTCTGTGTTAGCCCTGGCTGTCCTGGAACTCATTCCATAGACCAGACTGACTTCAAACTCAGAAATCTGCCTGCCTCTGCCTCCTGGGTCATGGGATTAAAACACCAGCACCATCTGGCTACTCTGTCCAGTGCTTTGTAAATAAAGACACAGGACCTTTCCCACTCCAGGCAGACAGAGTGATAAGATCACTGAATTAAAAATATCCTTACACCTTAAACTGGTTAATTTGCTAGTGCCTTGATTTGCATTAAACACTGGGCAGACCCTCAGGCTAGTGTCTGACATTGGTGAACTCTCCTTAGTATCTCACCAGCATAGCAATCAAACTTCTAAGATGTACAAACATAGTCAATAATTTGAAAGTGAATGAAAAAAGCTTCTAAGCAGGCAATATTTACAGGTTTGCATGCTTCACTAGAGGCAGGGCAGGAAGTTTCCCAGGAGTTTCACCAGGGGTCTTGACGTCTAAATAAATAATTAAGCCACAGTGCTAGGCTAGGGAAATAGGTCAGTGGGTAAAGCGCTTATTGCTTTACAAGCATGAGGAGCAGAGTAAGGATCCCAGCACGCATGTAAAAGCCAGACATGGCAGCACTCACCTGTAATTCCAGCACTAGGACAGAGACAAGTGGTCAGAAGCTAGGGGCTGAAAAGATGACTCAGAAGTTAAGAGCACACGTTGCTTTTCCAGAGGACCCACGTTCAGTTCTAAGAACCTGTACAATGGCTTATAGTCGCCTGTAACTCTAGCTTCAGGGGGATCAGACATACTCAAATGTACATACACAAATGCTCACACACAACTTAAAAATAAGAAAATAAAAACAGGAAATACAAATGGCTTCATAAGTCCTTGCTCCTTGAGATTATCTGTATGGTCCTAGACATTAGTTCATAATGTAGAACCCAAGGTGATAAGCAAAAGCTGATAATGCTTATAATCCATCTCTATAATAAGCTCAGAACATTTCTGCTACAATGTAGAGAAACTAAGCATGTGGGAGGCCAACCTGAGGTGTCTAGCAATACCTTGTCTCAAAAACAACAATGAAGTTTTATATGAAAAGCAAATTTGGACACTTAATGTAAGATTCCCCTGTTTATTTCCTTAAAGTGAGCATAGAGCATAAGTCAAAGTTTTGCAGCCTGCCTCTTAGGACTCGAAGACTGCCCTACAACCATAAGAAAAAGACATTCTCCTGGTCTCCTTCATAGCCCACTGTCATTACCAGCCTAGGAGCACTGACAATAACCTTATAACATCACCTAATATCCAGTACAATTGCAGTTTCTTCTGTTGTTCCAAATATCTTTAATACCTGTCAGTCTTCAGGATTCAATCAAGGTTTGCACAGTACAATTGTTGATGTCTCTTAGGCTTATTTTCATCTGGGGCAGACCCAGTGATTTCGTGTTTCATGACCTTGACAACTTTGTGTGTTTTGCCTGATTCTTCTGCACCGCTGTACCCACAGCAACAAGGATTTGGGTCTTCTGTTCATCGCCATTATCAATCATGCTGTTGAGAATGGCTCCTGTCACCTGGGACTTAGTAAATATTTGTTGACTAAACAGATGAGCCAGCTAATAAGGAGTACTTATCTACAAAGTATCATGAAAAGTGATACTCCAGTAGGCTCCTCCAGTGGAGACTGAGAATCTAATCTGCTGGTTGTGTTCAGCTCTTACCTCTGTGTTACAGGTGAACATTTTCTGGCCTTGAGAAAAAAGCTCATTTTACAAATCAAATTAGAATATATAAATGTAATATATTGTGTAAATGCAAATTGAGTTAAGGAACTAGAGGTATAGCTGAGGTAGAGTGCTTCCTTGTTTGATCTCCAGCACCACAGACAGACAGACAGACAGACAGACAGATGATAGGTAGGGAGACAGAGATAGATGATAATATATAGATAGATAATAGAAAGAAAGAGGAAGAAAGAAAAAGGAAGAAAAAAAGAGAAAGAAAGAAAGGAAGAAAGAAAGATACATACATACATACATACATACATACATACATACACAGACAGACATGGTTTGCTAAAAAAGTTGGTCAAGAAAAATAATGGGACTGGCAGGAGGCTGGCTCAGTGGGTAGAATACTTGCCACCACATGAGCAGGGCCTGGGTTTGATACTCATGTACAAACTGAACATAGGAATAAATATTATAAATCCAACACTGGGAAGGCATCCCTAGACTGGCTTTCTGGCTTCAGTGAGAAGCCTTGTCTTGGAAGATAATGTAGAAGAAGGCTGGGGAGACAGCTCAGTGCATAAAGAGTTTGCCAAGCAAACATGAGGACCTGAGTTTGAATCTCCAGCACCCACATAAAGTTGAGTACAATAGATAGCTATTATCTATTATCCCAGTACCTCTGTAGCAAAATTTTATGTGAACACTGGGGAATCCCTATGTGCAGCAGTAAATGACAAAGAGACCTGTCTCAAGATGGAAGATAAGAACTACCAGTGTTAATATTCACAGGAGTATTCCCCTTTTCTGAAGAGAAGGGGGGGGCTACTAAGAGAAGAGGGAGGGGAAACTACAGTCAATTAAGTTAATTAACTAGATGTGAAGTTAATTAACTAGTTAATTAATTAAAATAATAAAAAAGAACCCTACCAGCTATTCTGTGACCTCCACAGGCATGGCATGGCATACGCACACACACACACACACACACACACATACACAAGATATGTTTAATTGTCTAAACATCTAGAATGAAGTGGCAAGTAATTGAGGAAGACAGTTGAGGTTGATCTCAAGGCTACATACACACATATACAAAGGAACATGCATCTACACATGTGTGCATGCACACACACACTATTAATAGAAGAAAGAGGTATGGCAACATGCACCTTCACAGCACAACTCCAAGTCCAAGAGACATAAAGGGAGTATTCGGATTCAGGAAGAAGCTGAATGAGCTTCAGATCTAATACAAAAACAGAGGGAATATAGGAAAAGGTTGAAGTGGAAGCTGAGTTCTTTGGAGAGTCAGTTGTGTTGGATGGTGTTTTGTCGGGGCAAACACATGAAGGTGTGTTTTCCTAAAGTAGGCACATGTAAAGACTGAGGCAGACTCGGGGAAGGAACATTTTGCTGATGCAGACACAAGTGAAAGGATGTTCTGCTAAAACAAGCACTTGAAAGACTCATGATGAAATATTCTTCGCCAAGGACACCCATGTATTGGTCTGCCTTACACTGAATAGTTGAGCTACATTTGTCAAGACTCCATAGAGAGAAACACACCAAAAAATTGGTGGTGTGCTGCGGTTTCTTGCCACTTCCTTGGAGTTGGGCTGATTGCAGAGAGATTTCAGCTGAGACAGATGCACGTGCTGAGGCGAGACTGTGGAGGACATGAGATGTTTGGAGGGAGTATAAAAGGACTCAGTGGCAGTGATAGGGGCTGAGCTTGGCTTGCTGGTACATCTAGCTGTACAACTCTTGTTGGTCTCTATTCTCCACTGATCTTATCTTCGCTGAGAGAGGCACAGACGAGAACTTCTAGTGTTCCTGCTGGTCCCTCCTACTGATTAGTGCCGAGGCTGAGGCCTGGCTGTCTCTGCTAGATAGTGCCACCACTGCTGATTTGTGTTTGTGTCCTCACACTACCGAACTGGACTGCTGATATAGCCGCGAAGTGTTTTCCAGTGGATCGAGCTGCTGCTGCTGCTGACCCATAAACTAAATTACTGATTTCCTGACAACGCAGTTAGGACTTGCTCCAAAGAACTATTTCTAAACAGGTCCATTACCTCATATCCTTTCTTTCCTACTACCTCTGGTGGGTGGTGGGCTAGAAGGGAGGTTATAGTATTTAAGAACCATCATTAAAAATAGGATTTTACAAAGTTAAAGTTACAAAAGGTCACTGCTAAATTTACTCATTCTTCATCCTCCAAATCTTACTGAGTGCTTGCTTATGCCAAACACTGGGTGCCAGACATGGAGAACTTAACAAAGTCCCAACTAAATCCTACAGTGATCAAGTACCAAATGTTTAGTTTGGGGCACTAGGTTTTTAAAGGGAGGCAAGGTAACAATAGTAGAGAGCAGTAGTTTTGAAATCTAGACCTAGCTTTAAGTCCTGGTTGTGTACAGTGTTGCTGAGTGGTCTTGGGTAAGCCCCTTAAACTCATCAGTAAGATCAGGGTAAATCAGTTTAACCTCATAGGTGGGGTGGGACTGAAAAGAGATGCTGGGTGAGAATTGCCTCACCCAGTGCCGATCATGTACTAGTCTTGATAAAGGTCAGCTGTTTTCACATTATTAACATTGGCTAACTGAAGGATGTCCCGTTGTTGGTGATGTGACTTGAAACCAAATAATTAGGAACATTTATGGGAACCAGGAATGTTAAACTCAA
>NW_022196897.1:77398651-77413459 GCF_008632895.1 Mastomys coucha | reverse complement strand
GAGGAGGAGGAGGAGGAGGAGGAAGAGGAGGAGAAGGAGGAGGAGAAGAAGAAAAGGAGACATAATTACTGATTTCAAATAGTTAATGATTTGGCCTGAGGCCAGGGCTCCCTTGTTCCATCTGGTTTTGAAACACAGAATCAGATCCAGAAGGTGGAAGTTACCAGGAAAAGTAATTTCACAATGTACAATTTTTTGGTTTTTGGTTTTCTTTTGTTTTGTTTTGTTTTGTTTTGTTTGAGACAGGGACACACTATATAGGTCTGGCTGACATGGAACTCATTAGGCTAGGCCTCAAACTCAGAGACCTGCCTGCCTCTGCCTCCACCGTGCTGGGATTAAAAATGTGTGCCTCTATACCCAGCTGTAGGATATTTTCCTAACAGTTGGATTTATCTTATCCTCTGTGGATGGTGACATGCCTAAATTTGCCTTGTCCATAAAGAAAAGAGTTACTTGGAAAGCAATGACTTTCCTATTATTCAGAGTAACAGAGCAACTCTGTATGGTGGCATATGGCTGAGGCAGAATTTTTAGGTAGGGTCACCTAGTAAGTTCCAGGCCAGCCTAAGCTACATGGTGAGCCCCATCACAGACAAAGAATAACAAAACAAAGCAGCATAGACCACAAAGAATGTGCTAGATGTTTGCTCAGTAGCCTCATGAAGTCAGACTTAAGCATAAATGAATTAATAAAGCTATGAAGTCAGATGATAGGGTGGTACGAGAGGATGGGGATATGTGCAGTTATTGTTCAGTTAATGTAAAGTTACTGGTTGGCCTGAAAAGTTAGTTCTAGAGATTGCCCTGCAGTGTAGTGCCTGTTGTCCACAGACATGCATGATGTGTTTTTAGAAGGCTGGATCCCATAATCATATCAGATATTCTTGCCACACCAAAGGAAGGAAACAAGGAGCTCTTCAGCAGAGGTAGATGTCTCTCTTACCTTGATGGTAGAGATAGGAGTTCCACAGATCGTCCAGGAGCATCAGATTGTACATATCCATACCTGTGTGGATTGTTGAATGTCAACTGTATCTCAAGAAGGTTGACTTTTAAATTAAATATGCTTAAGATTTCTTAGTTATTTTAGCTAAGCACTCATAAACTCTATATGACTATTGGCTTTTACCATATTAGGCAGTGCAGAAAAGTCTATTGGACAGTGTTTTTCTAGATGGTGCTGAACAACAGTATTCAGAAAGAAATCCAGGAACAGAACCAGAAAAAGAGTTGGACTGATAAGGTGACTTCCAATGCCAATTTTAAACTAGAGTTGTATACATTCTTGAAGTTTATGCTTTTATCTGTTTTATTTTATATGTATAGGTGTTTTGCCTCTTTATATGTTTTTGTGTTCAAGGAGGCTAAAAGAAGGCATTACATTCTCTAGAACTAGAGTTACAGTTATGAACTGCCTTGTGGGTACTGGGCATTGAACCCATGTTCTCTGGAAGAGCAGCCAGTGCTCTTAACCTGAGGAATCTCTTCAGCCCTAAAGGTCATATTTTTTAACAACTTGTAATAGCAGGTAGTTTATTTAACAACTAGTAATAGGAAATAATTTCACTGTGAAATAAAAGAAGTATAATTCTCAAAAAAAAGTTATTTGGTGGTATCATTTTATTGATACAACTTTTAAATTGCTTTTCCTCTACTCACCATTCAAATTAGAGACAGTTCTGAGGAGAAATGGCTAAGACTATGTGTTAGTCTCTGCATCCTCTCTTCTAACCTTCCCATGATTTGTTCAGTTCAGCCTGAAGAGCCTTTGGTGAAGCTTTAAAATCACTGAGGAGAAAATGGGCTGAGCTAGACTTATTGGTTAAAAGCCACAAGAGCAGAGCCTAGCGTGGCTGAAGTGCTACGAATTTTGTCCCTATGCCAAACTCATCTCCAGGCTTTCATCTTCTCCCTTTGCTTTCCAATTCAAAGGAAGGAGGTTCACAGGATGTTTGATACATTGGAGCAGTAACTGGTTTGGAGGGTTTGAACACTTCTCCCCACTTTAAGCCTCGTGAAATTTGCAGATCACTGAAAGAAGTCCTTCCCCACACTCTGAGAGGCAGAAGTAGACAGATCTCTGAGTGTGAGTCTAAGGCCAGCTTGGGCTACAGTGAGTTCGAAGACAGCTAGGCCTGCTACACAGAGAGACCCAGTCTTGAAAACAAAACAGAACAAACAGTCCTGCCAGGTGATGTGATCTGTATTTTGGTTCCTGACTAAAAGAAGTATCACAGGGTGGTGACCTTTAATCCCAGCATTCCAGAGGTACAGGCAACAGATCTCCAAGTTTGAAGCTAGGCTGGTCTACAGAGTGAGTTCTAGGACAGCTAGGGACACAGAGAGACAGAGAGAGACAGAGACAGAGACAGAGACAGAGAGACAGAGACACAGACAGACAAACAGACCGACCGACAGAAGACCAAACTAATCTTTGAACCATGCAGAATTTTTTTTCCATATAATTTTAATGTTTTTAGGTATTCCAGCACCTCCTTGCTCTCTGCCATTTACAGAATTCCAGTATCTTCCTGGAGCCAGAAAAGAAAAAAAGCAAAGCAAAACAAAACAAAACAACCCCCCTGAGATCACCTATACCAAGACAGTTCCCTTAGGAATATGAAGTTCTTTGTTTGTTTTGGGGGCTTTTTTGTTTGCTGTTTGTTGTTTTCAGTTTTGCTTATTTTATACACTGCAGATTAGCTCCCAGAAGCCATATGGGAGAGGATGCTCTTAACTTAGAGGGGCCTCTGTAGCCAAGTGTTTGCAACTGTTACTTTCCTTTACACTAACTGTTCCTTAAGCAACTACTGCTTAACAACTATGGATAGTCTCCTTTTATTGCTTAGAAGGGTATAGAAAGAAAACAAAGAGCCTGTCTGGGCAGTAGTTTAAATGCCTACCCAGTGATGTTGATGAGTGGGAGGTTTATAGACCTGCCTTAGCCACGGTGTTTGTGAATGAATGATTAAAGAACCCCTTTTGGGGGGTTATTTAAAATACATCACATTTCTTTGTTTTTATTTTTCATTGTTTTTTGTTTATTTGTTTGTTTTGTTTTTTGGTTTTTCGAGACAGGGTTTCTCTATGTAACCCTGGCTGTCCTGGAACTCACTCTGTAGACCAGGCTAGCCTCACACTCAGAAATCTGCCTGTCTCTGCCTCCCATATGCTGGGATCAAAGGCATGTACTACCACTGCCTGTCAAAATACATCACTTTTCATTATTGTAAAATATATGTATATTATTCAGTGGTATTAAGAGCATTGCCATCCCCACTCATTCACAGAACCTGTGTCTCACCCCCAAACTGAAACTCTACACCCATTAAATTATGGCTCTTCATCCTCACTTCTTTCCAGTCTATTCCCAGGAAGCTATTCTACTTGAATGTGAATGTGCCTTTTCTGGATAACTCACATAAGTGAATAGCAACTGATTTTAAGGAAAGACTGATTTCTCGAGAAGAGACACAGGTCTGGGTGATGTGTTGGGGCAGCGGCGGTCGCGTGTAAGAGGTTTAATTGAGAGGGAGCAGAGGGTAGCAGCGCAGAAAGAGAGGAGAGAGAGAGAGAGAGAGAGAGAGAGAGAGAGAGAGAGAGAGAGAGAGAGAGAGAGAGAGCAAAGAGAACAAGATGGAGGAAAGTACCCATATATATATAGGTTGTGACGTAGCAGTCCAGGTAAAGGTGGGAGCTGAACCCAATGGATTCTGGGAAGATGGTGGCCGTTGCCCCGGCAACAGGTCTGTGGACCCACCCATGTATCACCGCAGGTTCTGAATGCTAACACTGGGTGAAGGAAAGCAAACAAGAATTAGATGCCAGCCGGGCGGTGGTAGCGCACGCCTTTAATCCCAGCACTTGGGAGACAGAGGCAGGCGGATTTCTGAGTTCGAGGCCAGCCTGGTCTACAGAGTGAGTTCCAGGACAGCCAGGGCTACACAGAGAAACCCTGTCTCGAAAAACCAAAAAAAAAAAAGAAAAAAAAAAGAATTAGATGACTTGGGAAGTTACACTAATTTATCTCAAGCAACAGAAAACGTTATTGTTGATAAACTTTGATTCTATGGAGTCATAAGGATTCCTTTCTTTTGTTTTCATTTTATTAGCATTTATTAATTGTACAAATAATGGGTTTCATTATGACATTTTATACTTTGTATAATATACTTTGATCATCTTTAATTCCCAATCATTATATCATGGTGCCTATTCCTCTACCTCAAGGCCCTTTTTTCATTCACTAACTCTACTGCTTTCTTTCCTTATTACATATAAATATATAAGTACATATGCTGAGTCGACTTAGTCTTGCTTGTATTATGTTTTTAGAGCTGATTATTTGATATTGGCTAGCTATATAGAAGCTGGTCCCTGAGGAAGACTCATTCTTTCCCTTTCTCAGCAGTCATTAAGTGCCTGTAGCTCTTCACAGGAAGATATCGTCACATGATATAACCCACCTGACCTGGAACTCACAATGTAGACTAGGGTGGCCTAGAACTCACAGATCTGCCTGCCTCAGCCTCCAGAATGTTAAAAGGCATAAACTACCATGCCTGGCCCTGTTATAAAAGTCTTGTCTTGTGAAGGTAATCTACAGGACTCTAGAGAGAGTCTCTTTTATTTTGATCTTAGAGAGGCACTGAAAAAAGCAAAGAAATTGTCTATTTTATACTTTCTAGATTATCTATCTATCTATCTATCTATCTATCTATCTATCTATGTGTGTATGGTTCTGGATAAGGGTATATATATTTGTGTGTGCCATGCTCACATGCTCACATACAGAGACTAGAAGAGAAAAGTTGGTTTCTTCAGAACTGGAGTTACAGCATTTGTGGGATCTGAACTCTGGGCATTATGGTTGCATAGCAAACACTTTTAATCACTGCGCCCTATTTTTAATTTAAGCAATATTCGTTATGCTTTTAAAGCTATGGGATGCCTCACTGTCTCAGTGGGTAGATCTACTCCATCAGTAATACAACATGGCAGCACAAAATTTTGTTTTGTGCACAACAGTGGAACAAAAAGTACCACCTGTTCCTTAAAAAGTTATTTTCTATGTAACTGTTAGAGGGTCTCTTTATATATCAGTGCTTCTGAGGTTGGACTACAGTATTGTAATGATCCACTGGACTAATGGGTCTTTTTCTATCTGCCCCCCACTTCTCTGACAAAGTTTCAGATAGCCCAGACTATCCTTGAACTCGCTAAGTTTAGGGGATAATTACCTAGAACATCCTTATCCACTTGCCTCCTGAACACTGGTATTACAGGCCTGCACCATCACACCTAATTTACCAGACGCTGAGAATCAAAACCTGGAGTCAAATCCTTTGTGTGTATGAGCTAGCAGTCCACCCATTGAACCACACTTCCAGCCCTCCTTCCTTTCCCCTATTTAAGCAATGATGGCATAGTGGTAGAGAACGTGCCTAACATATTCAAGGCCCTCAGTTCAATGCCCAGTCCTGAAAAATAACCAGAAAATAGTTTCTACTCTGAAACCTCTCCCAGTACTCTGATAACCTGAGTCCATCTGTGTTTCCAGTGGAGCCCTGGATTCCATGACCAACTTTATCAAACATCCATTGTGTATCTTTGAGCAAGTCATTTACTTTACTATTTCCCACACAGCTGTTAAGTGAGCACAGAACCAGGACAAGACCAACTGTGGACTCTAGTTCCATCTCTCCCCTTATTTTGGAAAGGGGGAAAGCCATTTTACTCCTCTGCATGTCTCCCCTGGCCCAGTAAAGAAACTTTAGCATCCAGGCCTATCACAGGGGAACTTTGCTGAACTACCTTTGAAGTGACAACATGGGGCCTTTGCCAGAAAGCTTAGAGGAGTTGGAGCCCCACCCATGCCTCTGGGGAGTTGTTCTCAGGTTGTGATCAGAGAGAGACTGAGATGCAGTATAACTATCCTTCCCTAGGTTTACTCTTCTTCCCCAATCTATGAGGAAGGTGGGAAGCAGAAGGGGGAAGTGGGTATTAATGGTGGCTAATGTTTTGAGTGCTTCAGATGAGAACATGGTAGGTCCAGTCTGCTTCTTATTGACTTCCCTGACTTGTAGAAAGGTGTTTTCTTTGGCTGCTGCCTATGGAGAAGATCAGTCTTTTCCTGAGTTTAAGGTTTCCCCTTTGTAAGTACTGGGGGTTGAATGAGAGCCTCACAGAAGCACTAGACAAGCACCCTGGTGTGGAGTGCACCCTCAGCCCTCTTCTTTTTCCTTTTAAACAGGGTCTTACTAAGTTTACTTGAGTAGCCTTGAACTCATTCTGTACCTAACGCTGAACTTTAAATTCTCCTGCTTCAGTCTTCAAGCAGCTAGAATACTAGGCCTCTGCTCACACAACTGGCCAAGATCACCTCTACATAGTTGCATTGGCAGAACAAGGTGAACAAAAGCTGCTGGAATTTATAATCAATAGTGGGCATGGAGGGTGCCGGAAGCACGCAGCTGTAATCACAGCAGCTAGAGCAAGTGGCCAGAGAGTCACTGCAAGTTCCAGGCCAGCTGGGGCTGTCTAGAGAGGCCCTGCCTTAAGAGGGAGGCGGAGGCACGGAGGCACGTGGTACCTTCCCCTTGCCTTAGGCAGCAGACGCTCCTCCTCTCCTGCTTCAGTGTAGTCCTTCCTCACATAGCCAGGACTTCAAAGGGTTTGTTCCCATTATAGCAGCCAGTAGGAGATGTTTTTCTTTTCAAGCACTCCCTTTTTACAAACTTCCTTACATTTATTTCTGTGTGTATATGGGGAGGGGGAGTCATCACATGTGGAAGTCAGAGGATTTTCTACCATGTGGGGCCTTTGAGGACTCAGCTTTGTTCATTGTCTTGACAGCAGAGTTTTTATACACTGAGCTGTCTCTACCCACTGAGCTACCTCACGGGACCCAATTTATTTTCTTTAAGGCAAAATATGAGGTTTCGAGCTCTTGCTGTTTTTGCTTTTGCCTTAAGATTTATTTGATATTTACAAAACAAACAGTAAAGCTGGGCAGTGGTCCTTTAATCCCAGCATTTAGGAGACAGATTTCTCAATTCAAGGCCAGCCTGGTCTACAGAGTAAGTTCCAGGATAGCCAGGCTTTTTTACCCTGTCTCAAAAAAAAAACAAAAACAAAAACAAAAACAACAACAAACAGTGAACTACTGGCTAACACTCTGACATTCCCCCTGATGTCTTTTGATAGATTGAGGGTATACCTTTTAGATCTTGGCAAAATGTTAAAGCCTTTAACACATCACCAGCTCATTTCCATGTCTTCAGATAGAAAAGCCTTCTGCTATAATGTGGATTAAGTCACTCTCTAGAAGAACTATATAGCATCTCATTTTGAGGGAATCCTCACACTGATTTACTTGGGAGAACTAAAGAACCCTAAGCCTAGTTTATAGAGAAGAGCCCTTTTAGATAGCATTTTTTATTTGGCTCACTAACCTCTAATTCCTACTTACGTGTGGCTAGCTTTTTAAGATGTGGTCAGTTCCCATGACTGCTAAATATCTCTCATGTTGCTTGAAAAGTGTTTGTGGGAGGTCTTGATTCAGGTTTTTGCATTTCCTGAGGAGCACGTTCTGGTTTAATGCTTCTCCTCCAGTCGTGGAAAGGTGGTAGTGGTTGTCTTAGAACAACCTCTGTGCTCCTGTCTACAGTAACCTTTAGAACAATAGCCTGAGTTCTTTCTCTTCACCACCATGATGGCCTTTGCTTTTTTTTTTTTTTTTTTTTTTTTTTTTGAGACAGATCTCACTCTGCAGCCCTAGCTAGCCTGGAACTCACAGAGATTCACCTGCCTTCACGAGTGCTGATGTTACAGACATGCAGTGCAATGTCTATTCTTAGAGGCCCACTTGTGTGCTGCCCTACCTTTGCTTTCTCCTGGCAGATGGAGAGGAAAAGGTGTTGGAAGAGGCAGATCAACTGTTAAAACACATTTTTGTCAGAGTGTGATTATCCTGTTAAAGTAAGAACCAGAAGACATGGATCTAGAAATCCCCAGAGCAACCTCAAGGGGTCAAGAAGATGTTTGCTTGAAGCACCATTGCTCTGTGACCTATGTGAGCTGCCTAGCGCCCAGCTGCCATGTCTCTGCCCGTGGAAAGGGAACAGCCGCAGCAATTGCTGCCTTCCTCAGAGGTTTGGGAGAAATCTAATGAGATAATGAACTCCATCCTACTTAATTCTCTTACAAGGGAGCATATTGTTGACTTTGAGGGGAAAAGTATTTGGGGGACTTTGAGGGGTCTGGCAATCTATTACCTCCTCCAGTGTGCAAATAGGACTATTGTGAAAAGCTAACCCACTGCCAAGAAATAAGCCATTTATTCTGTGGCTAGATCAGGCCAGTGTGGGGAGGGGGAAAGGATTTCATCTCTCTCTTGAAAGAACTATCATTAACTAAATAGACACAAAGATATCTCCCTCCCTCCCTCTTTCTCTCTCTCTCTTTCTTTCTGTCTTTCTTTCTCTCTCTCTCTCTCTTTCTCTCTCCCTCCCTCCTCCCCGCTTCCAGATAACAGGGCCTTACTCTTTAGCCCAGGATGGTATTAAACTCACTGAAATTCTCCTGCCTTAGGCTCTTTTGTTGTTTTAATTTATTTTTTTATGTGTGTTGGTGTTTTGCCTGTCCAAATGTCTATGTGTGGGTGCCAGATACCCCAGTACTGAAGTTAGAGACAGTTGTGAGCCATCATGGGGGTACTCAAAATTTAACCAGGGTCCTCTGGAAGAGAATCCTGTTCTTAACCACTGAGCCATCTCTTCAGTCCCCTGGGCTTAGGCTCTTGAAAACCAGGATTATAGGCATGAGTCACCACCCCCCAACATCTCTTCTCATGTCCTCTCCCCTCTTCTCTCTGCTCCTCCTCCACTTCTTTTAGTTTTTTGACATAGGATCTCATGCAACTCAGACTGGTCTCAGACGGGCTATGTTGCTGAGTATGGCCTTGAAATACTACCTCCAGCAGGACAAAAGATTGTTTCTTCAGTGATTAAGAAGGAGGGGGGCAATAGTTTGGCCATATACATAAAGGCCAATAAAAATTCATATGGGTATGTAGCTAGGAAACACATATCCAATGGGGTTGAGGGTAAAGATAATGCAGCAAGGTTAAAGAGCATCACTGTGGTCTAGAACAAGCATGTGGATGTCAGTTCCTTTTCCTGGGGTGTTTTTCCCTGTGCCTAGGCAAGCTGTAGATCGTCAGGTATAATGCAAATTAATATTGATCATTACGTCCTTCTAAAAGGAACTGAGTTCAGAGAGAACTTAAAAGAAGATGAAATTTGTCCCCTAAGGGGTAAAGATTTCAGACAAACAACTTAAACATAAAACCTACCCGTTAGAACCAATACTTCATGCTTAAATAAAATGTGGTTAAATCTTTAATGTAGGAGGTTTCTTTCTTCTCTTGCCTCTTCAGCCTTATACAGCACATCAAGGGTAGAGATGATCTTCAAAGTGCTTCAAAGAAGAAGCCAGATCTGGAGAAAGAAAAGGGTGTGGTTCCCAAAAGCAGGGCAGGCATAATTGTCTAAACTGTGACAGAAAGTGGGCAGCGTGAGAGGAGAGTGGGAGTGGACATTTAGGAAATGTTGCTGTTGTTGCTCGTGTTACACACATTTATACATCAGAATTAGGTCCCCTTTCTGTCTCCACCATTTGTTTTCTGTAGTTTCAAACACTCAGATTGGATGAGGCAACTCAAGACTCACTCAGCACTGTAAAACTTGGGAGAGACCTGTAGCCCATTAGACTTAGCAGCCCTGAAACAACAGGATATTAAAAATAGATAGTTTCCCTACCCCCTGGTCTTCCTTGCCTGTTTAGGCAGCTGTTCTCTGATTTACCTGGGTAACTCGAAGGGAGAGAAAACAGCAGTGGTTTCCGGTATCTGCTTGTTTCACAGGCTTGTTTGGGAATATTCTTTCTCTGAGCTAGGTATGACAAGAATCGCCACAGGCACGGGGCTGCTGTGTAGAAATTCAACCAGTTCCCCATCTGCTGATCTCTTAGAGGCTATTTGAAGATGGGATGAATTCTAGAGAGGCCTTCAGTCCTTGACACTATCGGTCCCCTTGGCTCCATTCCTCTCCCTAACTCCCAGATCTGCCATATTGTCCATTGCAGCAATCTCGGATCCCACCAGCTTCTCTTTGCTACCCATGGGTGGGTGTAACCCAACCTCTTCACATCATGGCGAGCAGCTGGGCTTCTCTCTGCCCCATTACATTGCAGACATTCTTTTCACATCATTTTGTCCTCTCCATTGCATTCTCTCCACTTGGCCTCATTCCCTCTGTGCAAACTTGAGTTTCAAGGGACAGGAGTTTGCCAAGGAGATGCTGGCAGAGGGAGTCCCATTCCCCACTTTCTAACTGAAGAGCCCAGTGTCACTCATTAGCATATGAGAAGAATGGTTGTAAATAAACATCAAATGAGGTTAACGAGCTACAGCACATCAATATTAATGAAGTCCACCTCACAGACTCAAGAGGTACTGAGGGCAATCACAAGAAGTCCCAATTGCAGGGCAAGAAGGGTTAGATTCAACCCATTTGGAATGTTTGTCATTTTATGACCCCAGGAATGCTGCAGAGGAAGGCTGTCTGATATCAGATCTATGCTTGCAAGCCCCCCCCCCCCCCCCCCCCCCCCGCATTCAGATCGCATCTGTTTGTCTCAACAGGTGGCAGCCCTAGACGGAAAGGGCTGTGCCTGCAAGGCCAGAATCTGGGGTGGGAATGTCCAAGTCAAAAAACAAGGTCTCAGGCATTCCAACCATTGAGCTCACATTATTCCAACCATATGAGCTCCCATGTAGTCAGTAGCTTGTGGAACCCAAACTTTTGTTTCTCAAGTCCTAAAGAGACACTTATGAACCTGGTCACCTTAGCTCAATAAAGTTGTTCCCATGTCATGCAGTTTATGTGCCCACCACTACTTGGATTCTCCCACAGATCTGTGTTTGGTTGCTGTACCCATAACTAGAAGTCAGAACATTAAGCAGAGATGTTTTGTGGAGCACTTACTGTGTTCCAGGCAATATACTGAATGGCTTGGGTGTATTTATATACACAGTAATCCCATGAGATATATTCTCATTTTGCAAATGAGGAGGTTGAAGCTCACTGACTTCAAGGGCCCCAGACCACACATCTGACAAATAGCCTAAGAGGAGCTCAGACCTAGACCTATGTGACCTCCCAGCTCATACTTAGTCACTAGGCTCTGAAGCAGTGTTAGCTTTCACACCTCTCTTCTCTTTTTTAAGGTGCAGCTCCCTCACTGGCCACAGAGCCAAAGGACTTAGAGCAGTGGTTCTCAACCTATGGGTCAAGACCCCTTTGGAAAACCTCTATTTCCAAAATTATTTACATTACAATTCAGAACAGTAGCCAAATTACAGTTATGAAGAAGCTATGAAGATTTTTTTTTATGGCTGGGGGGGTCAGCACAACATGAGGAATTAACTGCATTAAAGGCTCATAGCATTAGGAAGGTTGAGAACTGCTGCCATAGAAGTTTATCTTTGAAATTTTTGGTTTTGTTTTGCCTTTCAAGATAGAGTTTCTCTGTATAGCCCTGGCTGTCCTGGAACTCACTCTGTAGATCAGGCTGGCCTCAAACTCAAGAGATCAGCCTGCCTCTGCCTCCCAAGTGCTGGATTAAAGGCATGCACCACCAATACATCCTGGCTGAAATTGTTTTTGTAAGAGATTTTTTTTAAATATGTTTTTCTTAGTATAAATTTAGAGTCAGAAGGATATGCATTTTTAAAAGTGTGGTATGTGTGAATGTGTGTATCCGTGTGTGTGTGTGTGTGTGTGTGTGTGTGTGTGTGTGCGTGCATGTTGGTTGCGTGCATGTTGGTAACACTGATACTGATTTATCCACCTGTCACACCACTTCCTTTACGACTAGGCATATCCTTTATATGAAGTCAATGGCAATGAAACAGGCCACCTGCTCTGTCAACCCCCGGTGACTCTTAGCCTGTAATTGTAGTTTCTGTCATAATATGTGAGCAACTGAGAGCCTGCTCTATTGCATCAGGTTCATACTGCAGCCTCTTTGTGATTCCCCTCAAAATAGGAAAAAGAACCTGGCTAATTTTTAAAGAGGAACTCATAGTGAAAGGATGAGGGCAAAGGTTTCCCTGTTATGTGCTGCGATCCTCCAGACCTCGGGCCCTTGCTTGCTAATGTCCACTTCAGCAGAACTTCCAGAACTGTTTCCACAGCCTGGCCCCAGAGCTCACCCATACAGGAACCCTTCCTGCCACCAAGGTAACCGAGACTAGGAAGCAATTGAAACTGTGCCTTCCTTTCCCAGGCCTGTGGCTGTCAGCTTGGCTCAGAACGAGGCAGACTGATGACTTTGTCTCCTTACCCAGTCACACTACCGCACAGTTCTCATTTGAGCTGGTCACATGGCTGTGCCTTCTGGTGGCCAACAAGGATACGCTGTTTCCATTCTTTGCACCCTGGGTTTGGCCTGGCCATCCTTAGATGAAACCATTGGGACCCCCAAACCTTGAAGCTTTTCCAAGGACAAATTGCATGCAGGGGTGGAAGGAGGAGCCAAGCTGTGCAGTGGAGCAGCAATGGTGTGCAGTCGAGATGCCTGAAAGAGCCAGGGGGTTAGTTCATTGCTGCTCTGAATACTCAGGCACACCAGCAAACTCAGATTAATAGGCTGTTTATTCTTCAGCATGTTCCTTGAATCAAAGGCTCTGGATGGGATTATTAAAGAGTGTTTGAGAGAGCGCCCTGGAACCCTCCTCCTGGGCTCCGCTCACTGAAGAGGAACGATTGAGGTCTTTCATTTCCTGGGCAGCATCCCTCTTGCTCAGTGCTCACTGCAGCGGAAAGGTCTGCAGCAGCTTTGTTAGAAGCAGGGTCTTTGTTCCGTCCTTATGAAGTCCATTACCTACAGCACCTTGGTCCACCAACTCTAATCATTTAATGTTCTCACCTCGAGTTGCCTGAAACAGATGAATGTAGTCCGCACTATCTCAGCAAGTGGTTTTGTTTTAGCTTTTGGCTCTATTGGACACCAATCATGTTTGGACAATATTTTCATTTTTTAAATCATTGTTTAAATGAAATTTTCCAGGAGGAGAGACATATTCATCTGTACTGTATTTTGTGAAGCAGTGGAGGCAGAAGGGTAGATGTTTTTTTAATTCCCCTGGAATTAAAATTTCTTTAGACCTTGGGGTTGAAGTATGTTAAATTATGAAAGTAAATTGAATAGTGAATTTTTCCCTCTAATATCACCCCTGCAGCAGAGGTTTATATTGATTATAAAAAGGGGGAAGGGGCTTGCTTTTCTACAATCCCTCCTATTCCCCTGCAGCAACAGCAGGCTGGCCATGAGTGCTCACTATGCCTGGATCTTTCTAACTGTTATGCTTGCCCATAATCTGGGAGATAATCATCCTTCAAGCCTCCTAAGAGTTCCATATATGCATGTGTGTATACACACACATACACACATGGCATGAATCCACACATTTCCAGGATCCTGTGAAGGTACACGGTCTTTTCCTTCATCATTGTAGCTAGTGTAGCTGGAACACCACGGGCACTCATGAAACAGAACAAACCCAGTACAAATGACAAGCAATAGTTTTGAATCTGGCCCAGCCCTTAATTGCTACAGCCAGAGGCCAGTAAATGAAATTGGCTCATACATCTGAGAGCTCTAGAGACTTTTTGGCATGCTGTGTTCCACCGGGGAAATACACCTTTGGGGCAGTGGACGTCCATTAGACACTGTCCCCACTCTTCTCTCCCAAACCAGCACAGCTGCTTGGATGAAGACTGTCTGCCGCATACATATTAAGATATATATACACACCCTGGCAGTCAGCCTGATTCCTTCCGGGAAGTCCATCTGTTTATCCAGTTCCAAATCCCAGGAGGCAGTCACCAAAAAGTAAATAGTGAGAAGGGACAGGACTTTTTTCCTTCTTTCTTGATAAACATGTTCCAATGAACAAAACAGACTTTGCAAACACATTCCATCTAGTAAATCTTACACTCACAGCTGTGTGAGACGCAACTGAGGAAACTGATGTTGAGCAGGAGGAACTCAGGACTTGATTAGGAGAATTTAAAAGTTCAGCACTGCACAAGATAGGGACACTAAAGTCCTCCCTTTCTCTCTCTCCCTCTCTCCTATTCTTCTACCCCCCACCCCTTTATCTCAAACCTAGGACCAGTGATAGGCTTTCCACAGGTAGATCTCTGGCTGTGAATATAAATAAGTGTCTTCAATTGCAAAGCCTGTCTCTCTAATGAGATCCTTAAACTAGCAAAGCGGGGACCAGGCCTGCCGCACAAGCATAAGGACCAGAAAGCACATACACACCCCCCAACAACCACAGAAAAGCCTGGCATGGTGCTAATTGTATATAACCATAGCCTTGGGGAAGCAGAGACTGGCAGGCAGATCCCTGGAGCTCTCTGGCCAACTAGTCTAACTGAATGGTGAACTTCATTCAGGTCCAGTGAGAGACCTTCTCTCAAAAATTGAAAAGATAGAGTGACCAAGGAAAGTTACCTAGTCTAACCCTGGCTTCCACATGCATGTATGCAAACCAGCCCATACTGTTACACACACACACACACACACACACACACACACACACACACATACACACACATCCTAAAAAGGTAAAGAGTACTAGAGGGAGACACTAGATAGATACTAGTTGTCAACCTCAGCCCCTATATGCAGGCATCCAACACACACACTCTCCCTCTCCCTCTCCCTCTCCCT